>NC_082712.1:88213987-88303987 GCF_030144855.1 Hypanus sabinus | reverse complement strand
CACACACACACACACACACACACACACACACACACACACACACACACACACACACACACACACACGTGCCGAGGGACTGCCGTTCCAGTGGATATGCTATCCTGTGGGAATTATCGCCAAGATGTTACGCTGTCCACCTTTCCAGCTGAGCTGCAACAGAGAGGAGATCCAACAGGTTTAAAGCCTTGAATCTACTAGTGAATCCCTGCCCCCTCCCACTGTGTCTTTTGCAGGGAACTCACAGAAAACTTGGTCATCATACATGAGGTTCCCAACAATCATCAGTGAGTTCCACCCCATTGAGTGTCATAGGGGGAGGTAGGAATACTCAGAATCGGAATCAGGAAAAACACCACTGGCACATGTCATGAAATTTGTTAACTTTGCAGCAGCCAGACAATGCAGTGCATAATATAGAAAAATAGAAAAATAAATAAATAAATCACAGTGAGTATATGCATGTATAATAAATAATTAAATTAAAAATAGTACAGAAATAATTTTAAAAGTGAGGTAGTTTTCATGGGATGGCAGAGGGGAAGAAGCTGTTCCCAAATTGCAGAGTGTGTGTCTTCAGGCTTCTGTACCTCCTTCCTGATGGTACAATGAGAAAAGGGCATGTCCTGGATGAAGGGAGTCCTTAATAATGGATGCTGCCTTTTTGAGGCATCGCTCCTTGAAGATGTTTTGGATACTACGAAGGCTAGTGCCCACGATGGAGCTAACTAATTTTATAACTTTACGTAGCTTCCTTCAATCCTGTACAGTAGCCCCCAACCCACCATGCAGCCTGTAAGAATGCTCTCCACAATACATCTGTAGAAGCTTTTGAGTGTTTTAGATGACAATCCAAAACTCCTAATGAAATACACCTGCTGTCTTGCCTTCTTTCTAGCTGCATCAATATGTAGGGACCAGGTCAGGGCCTCAGAGATATTGACTTGCAGGAACTTGAAATTGCTCACTCTCTCCACTGCTGATCCCTCTGTGAGGATTGGCAATCTGGAGTTTCATCACTTAGCAGTGCACCTCCGAGTCAGCCCGTATGGAAATGGCACCATACCTCTCCAACTGAAGCCCAAGGAATGGCAGAACAATTATCATCAGGTACATAAGCACAATCACCGGAAAATGGAAGCATTTTACTGAAACAGAGCCTTTTCTCAAGAGAAATCACATTAGCAGCATGCATAAAAGCAGGCTTCCTGATAGCAATGCCATTACATTGATTAGAAAATTGAGTCAAGGAGAAGAGAACTTCAATGAGAAATCATGCCTTGATTTCCGGCTGTATCCAACCTTACGTAGCCTTCTTGATCTTATCATCATTTTCCAGGTCTGATGACTCAAAATACTATTAAATATTAAATCAGAATCTTTCACATGTAAATATTAAATTCTTTTGATCAGAGTCACTCTAAAAATACACTGAGAGAAATTGTTCCAATTAACTTGAAACAAACATACTTTGAATTATTAGTTTCCATTGCAAAGTTTTGGAGGATGCACACACTGAGATAGATTCAAGTTCATATTTATTTATCACATGATTTCAACTATTTAAATTGCCAACTCCCATTGACCATAACCCTCCATACCCCTACCATTATTGTACTTATCCAAACCTCTCTTAAATGTTGAAATGAGCTTGCATGCTCCACTTCTGTTCCACACTGTCTCCACTCTCTGAGTGAAGAAGTTCCCATTCAGATTAAATATTTCACCTTTCACCCTTAACCTATAACCTCTAGTTGTAGAGGAGAGAAAGCCATCAGTTTGCTGAAGGATTCCCTTTGCTCAGCCCAAAACATGTCCATCTCTCAGCACGTCAGGACGCTTGTAACACCATAAGACCATCAAATGTAGAAGCAGAATTAGGCTGTTTGGCTCATCAAGTCTGCTCTGACATTCCATCATGGCTCATTTATTATCCCCCTCAACCCTCATTCTTCTTCCCTCTCCTCGTAACCTTTAGCATTTTACTGTTCAAGAACCTATCAACCTCTGCTTTAAATATTCCCAATAACTTGGCCTCCACAGTCATGTGGCCATAAACTCCAAGGATTCACCACCCTCTGACTAAAGGAATTTCTCCTCAGCTCTGTTCTCATGGGAAATCCATATGTTCTTACGCTGTGCTCTCTGGTCCTTGACTCTCCCAGTATTGAAAATATCTATCTAGGCCTTTCAAGGTTCAAGGTACAAGGTACAATTATTTTCAAAGTATGTATGCTGTATACAACTCTGAAATTCATCTTCTCCAGACAGTTATGAAACAAAGAAAACCATCGAGGCCATTCAGAGAAAAACGTCAACTGTCCCCATACACAAAAAAATAAAATTATGCAAATGGAAACAAGACCAGTGACCCCACAACCACCCCTCGCGCATAAAAACAAACAAACCACGCAACTGACAACAATATTTGGTAGGTTTCAATGAGATCCTTCCTCATTCATTATATACCATGTGGTATGATGTGAGTAAGGGGGATGGGAGAGGTTCCAGAGGATTAGAGGGTTGCAGATGTTGTTCTCTTATTCAAGAAAGGGAATAGAGATAGCCCAGGAAATTATAGACTGGTGAGTCTTACCTCAGTGGTTGGTAAGTTGATGGAAAAGTTCTTGAGAGGCAGGATTTATGAACATTTGGAGAGCTATAATATGTTTAGTAATAATTATCATGGCTTTCTCAAAGGCAGGTTGTGCCTTACTAGCCTGATTGAATTTTTTGAGGATGTGACTAAACACATTGATGAAGTAAGAGCAGTAGATGTAGTGTATATGGATTTCAGCAAAGCATTTGATAAGATAAGCCTAGTAATTTCTAAGGTAGGGACGTGTTCAGCACAACTTTGTGGGCCAAAGGGCCTGTATTGTGCTGTAGGTTTTCTATGTTTTATGTTCTATGTTCCCTGCACTATGTCATGTGCTAACCCGATGATAAGCTTCTCCTCACAAAGTCAACGGTTTGGTTGGAGTTCATCAATGTTTCTGTAATCCACTGTATCCACTGTACAGGGGATTGGCCTTTACAGCTCCACAAGAGCCCTGTTAGCCAGTCTTACCCATTCCTACCTCTCATGATGGGGACGTAGTGTTGGACTTTGAGAGGTATAGTTTTAAGGTGAAAGTGGGAAAGCTGAAAGGTGATTAGTGAGGCGGCTCTTTTATACAGAGAGCAGTAGGCGCCCGAAATGGGCTGCCGGGGAAATGATGGAGGCTGATATGATAGTAATGTCTAAGCAGCCTTTAGACAGGCATGCGAACGGATAGGATTAGTTTAGATTGGTGTCATGGTTGTCACAGACATGACGGACCGAAGGGTCTATTTCACCGCTGTACTTTTCTATGTTCTGTGTATACAGTCCTATCCCAGGGACTGGTGCTTTATATGTCCACCTTGATGTTTCCCAGATTGGCTTGGTGCGGAAGCTTGCTCTCTGGATTACGGGACATGTTTTATGAGGAAGTACTGAGCTTTTTAAAGATTAAAAAAAGCCTCTATGCTACGTAGGAATACTACCACAGTCCAGTAGCAGTCAGTACAATGCTGCTACAGTTCAGGGCGTTCTGGAGGTCAGAGCTGAATTCTGGCACCACCTGTAAGGAGTCCATACATCCTCCCCGTGGAGTGCCCGAGTTTTCCCCGAGTGCTCCAGTTGCCTCCCACAGTCTGACGGTGTACCGGGTAGGTGAATTGTCCCCTGATTAGGTTAGGGTTAATCAGGTTTGACAGGGGTTGCTGCAGTGGCGTGATTCGAAGGACCGGGGGGCTGTGTCACTAAATAAATAGATTAGGTTTATTTGTCACATGTACATAGAAACATAAAAACATACAGTGAAATGCGTCGCTTGCATCAGTGACCAACACCATCCAAATATGTGCCGTGCTTCCAGTGCCGACGTATTGTCTCCATATTAACCCTTACTAAACCACATCTCTTTGGAATGTGAGAGGAGACAGTTGATGAGGAACTGGTGTGCACGAGATTGCACTTGAGCTGCTAAGGGCTGCTTCTAGAGCGTCGAAGTGTAGCTTAGAGAGGCTGCTCCCTCAGGTTTGCTCGGAATGGGACAGAGGAGGCTGCTTTGTTGCGAAGCAGTGAGTAAAACCTTGTTGAACACGGATTAGGTCACGTTGACCCTTTCCTCTCTCTCCTTGGCCCTAAGTGCTTCAATTCTGTAATGCCTGGAGGGAAAGGCCTGAGAGTCTGGAAGGTAGACTCTGATAGTGACCTATAAAACTGGGACATGAGAAGGCCTTGACGAGTAGGTTAAGGAAAACCCCAAGGAGTTCTGCACATACTTGAAGAACAGCAGGATAACTAGATCAGGGATAAAAGATGAAACATGTGTCTGGATTATTTTGGTCCTCAATGAATATTTTGCTTCAGTATTCACTAGTGAGTGGGTTATTGACAAATGCAAGGATGATATAGAACAGGCTAATATGCAATGTTAAGAAAGAGCTTGAAAACAGAGTACAATGGTATTGGCAGGATTCTTAGCAGTATGGAAAAGCAGTAAGACCTTGAGGTCTCCATCCTTTAAAGTTGCCACACAAGTTGAAATGGTGGTTGGCTTCATCAGTTGGAAGGATTTTATTTGAGAACAGTGAGGTAAAGCTGCAGCTCTCGTTGGAGCATGCTTAGAGAATTGCATTCAGTTTTGGTTGCCCAGTTTTGGAATGACATGGAAGCCTTAGAGAGGGCGCAGCGGAGATTACCAGGATGCTGCCTGTATAGAGATCTTGCAAGTGCAATACACTGTTCGACACACAGGTAAGATACCATAGGCTTGTTCACCTTGTTTGGTGATGCAGCAGGCAGAGGGGAAGCTGCGTTGCCTCAGATGAGTGAGGACCAGGCCTCAAGCCGCGGGATTGCCAGGAGAGAAGACACCGGAGGCAGTGATGCAGTTCTGGGCTGGCCTCTCCCATTGGTGCTGTCCTCCTATGTTTATTCAGTGGAATGACAGGCTGTATTGCAGTGCTGGGAACTATACCATCAATTGTAGGATATGTCACTCAAGGGCTTGGGCTAAACAGAATATGTTTTCTCCATGACTTTATTTTCTTGCTTGTTATATTGAATGTGCTGTTTTGCACCTTGACCCAGAGGAACACTGTTTTGTTCAGCTGTATTCATGTATGGTTGAATGATAGTTAAACTTGAATTTGATTTTGACTTGATTTTAGCAAGCTAGGGGTTTTCTTTTTAGAGCAACGGAGGATGAGAGATAACTTGATAGAAGTGCAAAAGATGATAAGAGGTAGGGATTAGAGTGGACTGCCACTCTGTCAGGGCAGAAAAGGTTAATGTAAGAGGGCATAATTTTGGGGTGAGTGGAGGAAAGTATAGGGGAATTGTCAGAGGGTATTGTTATGATACGGCAACAATGAATATAGAATTAAGACAAGTTTTTATAAACAAAGAAACATTTATTTAAACTCAGCTCGACAACAAACAAAAGTAAACAAACAACTAACTTAACTGGAAGGTAACTGCTATACAGCAACTCGAACAGTTCTTAAAGCGATAAGTGCGAACACAGTTCTTAAAAGTGGTAAATGCGAAAGTCCAAGTGATTTACACAGTCAATTAGGAGAGACTTTCCTGAAGTAATGAATTCCTCGAAGACATGACGCTACTACTGATCTCAGCCAAAATATGCCTTGCCCGAAGGATTTATGACGAAGGAAATTAAAATGGCTTAAAGGAACTGACCTTTTCCTTGGTGAATAACACTGCCCCAATCCTTTCTGCTCTTATAGCAGGGATCATCTCGGATGTAGGTTACTAATTCCTTGAACGAAGATTCAATAAGGTCGATCTTGTATTACCGCCGACGACACAAATTTTACTCGATCCTTCGGGTCTCCGTACTTCCATAAATTCTTCACTCTCTGACTGGACTAAAGTTGGCAGCTTTGTGGTGAAACTGCAGGCAATAACCTTTGAGACTTAAGATAGAACTTAAAACTGCACTTTAAAACAAAACTGCGTCATGAGACGAATACGCAGCATAACAGAGTAAATGATGAATTAAACAATGAACTGACCTGCGTCACAGCGAGGCTTTCCCGTTTTATACCTGTTGGAACAGGCCATCACATGACCTTGCACTGGTGGGAAATTACATCACCCCACCATCACAAGACCATTACATCATGCTCACCAGATACTCAATTACATCATGGTCATAAGACAGCCACAAGATACCCATGGGGGGGGGAGGTATGTAACAGTGTGTGGAACACACTGCCCGGCTGGTAGTAGAGGCAGATACATTCAGAACATTTAAGAGACCCTTAGACACATGGATGAAAGGAAAATGGAAGACTATTTTATTTTATTTCATTGAGATACAGCATGGAGTAGGCCCTACCATGCAGAGCAAACATGGATTTTAGGATAGTCACACTTCCCAGTTCTTGGTGCGTATTCCGAGGAAGATCCACTTTGAAGGTTATTCCTCTTCAAGATCCCTATTCCGATATATTCCCAGCAGCCGCCATCCGAATTCCATTCTTCATTCCCATTCTGACACATCAATGAGGCCACACTCAGGTTGGAGGAGCAACACTTTGTATTCCGTCTTGGTAGCCTCCAACCCAATGGCATGAACATTGATTTCTCTAATTTCTGGTAATTTATCCCCGAAACCTTCTCCATGTTTCCACTCTGGCTCCTCTCTTACCCAATTCTCTTCTCGCCACCTATCCATCACTTCCCTCTGGTGCCTCTCCTGCATCTCTTTCTCCCATGATCCACTCTCCTCTCTTATCAGATTCTTTCTTCTTCAACCCTTTACCTTTTCCACCAATCAACTTGCAGCGTTTCACATTATCTGCTCTCCCACCCAGCTACCTACCTTCCTTTTCACCTAGTTTCACCTCATACTTCTTCTTCCCATACCCCCCCCCCTTTCTTTCCAGTCCTGATGAAGGATCTTGGCCCAAAGCGTCAGCTTCATATTCCTCTCTATATACGCTGCTGTTCTTCCAGCATTTTATATGTGTTGCTTTAAATTTCCAGCATCTACAGAATCTCTTGTGTTGTAGACTGATGGGATTGTTTTGAGAGCAGGAGAATAAAAACAAGTCTCAGACCAAAACGTCCATCCGCTCCCTTTTTTTCCAGTTCTGATGAAGAGCCTTGGCTCAGATGTTGACTGCTTGTTCCCTTTTATGGATACTGCCTGACTTGCTGAGTTCCTCCATTATGAGTGTGTGTGGTTTTCTCTGATTTCCAGCATCTGCAGAATCTCTCATGTTTCCAATATACTTTAAACACACTGTGGGGGTTTCTTCTGCCACATACATTTCAGACAGCAAGCACCCAACACACATTAACTGCAATAATTTCTCAGCTCTACTCTGATCTTTACTCTGATTCGTTTAGATCAACGGTCCTCTGGTCCTCTGCAGGTCCTCTGCCATGTGAGAACCTTTAAGTCTTTTTTTCCCTTTTGCAGTTTCAAGTTTCAAAGTTCAAAGTAAAAACGTTATCAAAGTACATATCACTTTGGGTAAGATTCAGCATGTTCTTCTGCAGCAGCTTCTGCAAGGTCAACAAAAGGTGCCTATTTAAACCAGTTTTTAATGATTGCAAGATCCTGCTATATATTAAGATCATAAAGTACTGCAGGTCTGTTCCATCAGTGAGTTGTTCATTGATAGAAAAAGTAAAGGAACTGTGCAAACTACTGCAGCCTGAGACATTGGAGACTTACAGTCTAACAGCGAGTGACCATCATAGTCCCTTTTCTTGTGATCACAAGACCCTTTTGAACATTGTTGATCTGGTATGCTGCAAGCTCGATTCGCTGATCTACTGGCTGAGAGCAGGGGGCAGATGGCAGGTGAGCTCCATGCAATCAGTCGTAGTGAGGAGCAGGCCTCAGGCCACGGGGTTGCCTGATTTACAGCTGCTGGGAGAGAGGCATCTGAGCTGGTGCCTCCACCGGGGGCAGCATGGCACAGCACCCCAGCTGGAGTTGTGGCTATCCCCATGATGTTTGCTCGGCTGAAGTCAACCTCTTTTGTGGTTGACGGAAGAATTCAACTGACTATACTAATATACTTGTATATTTTGTGTGATTATATTTTTACTGACACTCTATATGGACTTGTTATCTTGTATATAAGACCATAAGATGTAGGAGTGGGATTAGGCCATTTGGCCCATCAAGTCTGCTCCACCATTCAATCATGGCTGATCTTTTATTTTACCCTTCCTCAGCCTTCTCCCTGTAACCATTTGACGGCATGGCCAATCAGGAACCTCCTGGCCAATCTCCACCTTAAATACACCCAATGGCCTGGCCTCCACATCTGCCTGTGGTAACAAATTCCACAAAGTCTCCACCTTCTGGCTAAATACATTTCTCTGCATCTCTGTTTTAAATGGACACCCCTCTATCCTGAGGCAGTGACCTCTTGTCCTAGACTCCCCCCATGATGAGAAACATCCTTTCCACATCTACTCTGTCTAGGCATTTCAACATTCAAAAGGTTTCAACATGATCCTCCTCTCATCTTCTAATTCCAGCGAGTACAGGCCCGGAGCCATCAAACGTTCCTCATATGATAATCCTTTCATTCCCGGAATCATCCTTGTGAACCTCCTCTGAACGCTCTTTATATGTGAGCACTGGGCCTCGAGCCATCGTATTGCTGTGGGGGTGGGGCTCCAGGGCCAGTGCGCTCCACAGCAGGCATTGTGGTTGACTGAAGCTTTCAATGGGCTGGGACGTTTGACTATATACAAATATATTTTGTATGGTGGTATTTTTTTCTGATCATTTATATAGGCTTGTAGTATGTGCATGGACTGGGCTTCAACTTGCTGTGTTGCAGGGAGGTGGCGGGGGCGGGGGGCATCTGGGCTGGAGGAGACGGGCTCTATTGTGGTCGACTATGGATTAAAGGCACTAGTTTCTGACTCTTTTACTGAGTGGCAGTGAGTGCTTTGTGTTGTATGTGACTTTTGCACCCGGCCCCAGAGTAATGCTGTCTCATCTGGCCGTATTCATGAGTATTCATGTGTGGTTGAAAGACAATTAAACTTGAATTGAATTGACTCTGTCACCAAATACTACTCTAAAATTCATTTTCTTGCAAGCATTCACAGCAAAACAAAGAAATACAACAGAATCAATGAAAAAGCTACAAAGACTGACAAGCAAAACCAATGTGAAAAAGAAGGTAAACTATGCAAAATCAAATAATAATAATAAATAGTAGATAATTAACACCATGAGTTATAGAGTCCTTGAAAGTGATTCCACAGGTTGTGTTGTGTTGTGGTTGGTGAAGTTGTCCACGCTAGTTCAGGAGCCTGATGGTTAAAGGGTAATAACTTTGAGTTTATAATGCAGGGACTCTATCTACAGAACTCCAGCTGAGGTCAATCCAAGATTCAGTGCAAGTTTATCATAAGTTTCCTGCTTGCCAGCTCTTGGATTTATTGAACTCCATTTCCACCTCCGTCAAAATGTGATGCGCTGCTGGATTTCGAAGGACATCCGTCATCCAACCTAGATTAGTGTCTGAACATAATCAGTGCACGTGGCACACCCTGCACACATCAGCTGATGCAGAGTGCAGGGGAGGAATTGAAAATCATGTCCAGACATGTTGGGGATGATGAGATCCTATGTAACATTCCAAGACTCTGCTGTGTGGCGAATGAAATCCCAAAGTTCTGGCATGGTGTCATGGCGACCACCTTTCACTCAATATCAGAAAAATAAAAGATGAACAGTCTCAGTACGAAACATCAATTCTTTATTCCTTTCCACTGATGCTGCCTGACCTGCTGAGTTCCCCCAGCATCTTGTGTGCACTACTCTGGTTTTCAAGCATCTGCATAACCTTGTGCACATGAAAATAAGAGTTGGTTATTGATTACAGGAACCAGAGTGGTGCACAAGCTCCTGCTTACATCAATAGTGCTGAGAGCTTCATGTTCCTTGTTGTAAAAGTCACCAATAACTTCTAGTTCAGCCATATAGATGCCATGGCCAAGACAGTACACCTGTACCTCTACTTCCTCAGAAGGCTAAAGAAATTTAGCATGTTCCCTTCAACCGTCATCATAGGTACACCATAGAAACTACAGTAAGCTGTGGACAAAAAAAAAACAGCTTCTCTTCCATGGACTCTGCTAAATCAGGAGTTTACACTTGAATCCAAAAGTTAACTAACATTATTCTGAAGTTAAGCAGCAAGGCCTTGTCTGGTATTGAGACTTTGAGCAACAGCCAAGCCCTGCCCAGAATTTCCCATAAACAACCTTCGACAGATGGCAAAGCTCAATTTCAGCTATGCCAGCTGTCAGAATAACCAAGTATTACATGCTCAGAAAAAAATATTAAACAGTTAATTCTCTCTGAAAATATTGATTCCATTTAAGAATACTTTTTTCATTTAAAACATTAATGGACTCAATAATCTGACAATCTGCTTGCTTGCAGAAATATTGCAATATTATTAAAATTAGTCTATTAATCTTTATAGCTGCCATTTATTGCCCTGTGAAGGTGGGGAAAGATCTGCTTTCTTGCATCACCACAGTACTATTGGAAAGGGAACACCTGACTTAAACCCATCAAGTTTAGAACACTTTGTCTGTAGCTATTACACTTCATTCTGGATTATTATGGCTCTATCTGTTTTACCTCAATGCACTATATGATCAGCATGAACAACATGCAAGACAGGCTTTTCACTGTATCTCAGTACATGCGACAATAATAAGCCAACTCCAATGTTTCCAAGTCACAATTGGCAACTTGAATGGGAACCTCGTGGTGATGTTCCCAAGCAACTTCTACCTTTGTTCTTGTCAATGGTCAAGGTCACGGTACAGGAGGCAAAGTACTCCGGTTGGAAAGGGATTGGACATTTAGGTGGTAATAGGTTGTTGTGTACCAGAGGGTCAGAGCTTTCAATATTGATGGAGCTGTACTCATCCAGGAAGATAGAGGGCCTTCCATAACATTTCTGACCGACACTAAATCGATCAGGAGTTCATAGCCTCGGGGTCCACGGACCCCTTGATTAATGGTAGGGTCCATGGCATAAAAAAAGGTTGGGAACCCCTGAAATTAATGTGAGGATGGGAGGGTCAGGAAGTAAGTCACTTGCTTCAGGACACTCTGACCTGCTGGTGTAGCAACATTATTTATGTGGCTGGTCCCTCCGAGTTCAGGGATCAATGTTGACCTCCGAGATTTGGATGCTGGGGTCTTAGCAAAGGTGATAACATTGAACATCAAGGTTAGGTGGTTAGTTTGTTTTGTTGGAGATAGTTGGTGGCTGACTCTTCTGTATCCCATGTCAGCATGGATCAACACATGGCTTAATGTTGCATTGATCTCATCAAAGATGCCCACCATCCAGACCTTGCCACCTGTTCGCAGCTACCATTAGGCAGGAACTACAGAAGGCAACATCCATCATGAAAGATCGTCACCATCCAGGCCATGCCATCTTCTCACAGCTACTATTTGGCAGGGGGTACTTACTGAATTCTGAAGTCCCACATCATCAGGTTCAGGAACGGCTACTTTCCTTCAACCACTTGGGTCTTGAAGCAACCGACACAACCCTATTCAATAGAGGATAGTAACACTGTGACCCCATTGATCAGTTTGTCCTTTGTGTATTTTGTTGCAATTGTACTATTTCATGTAAAAATTGTATATAATTTAAGCTTTTAATCCTGCTTATATATAGTAATATGCCTATAATGCAGCTGCACGCAAGTATTCACACATGTACTTGCACAGATGACAATGAACTAGGCAGCACTTTAGTATAGTGGTTAGCACAATGCTTTAAGTACAACCGACCGGGTTCACTCCCACTGTTGCCTGTAAGGAGTTCACATGTCTCCCCATGACCGCGTGGGTTTCCTGCCACAATCCAAAGACGTACCAGTTGGTAGGTAAATTGTCCCAAGATCAGGCTAGGATTAAATCCTAATCCTAAATCATGGGATTGCTGGGTGCACATCTGAAGGGCCTATTCTACACTGTACCTTAATAACTAATTAAATAAATAGATCCTGAGAAAGGATCTAGTGCTTTCCCAGAGTATAGGATGAATAAACTCTCCACGAACTTCCAGCCAGGTACAGGTATCAATTTTAACTGATGTTTTGATAAGAAACTCTATTATCTTCATCATCTGGCATCATCCCTGATGAAGATAGCAGAGTTTGTCATCAAAATGTCGATGCCTGTACCTAGCCGGAAGCCCGAGAAGAGTTTTCTTGAACAGACTGAACCAGTAGGCTGCCTTAGTAGTTGAGGAGTTGCAAATGAATTGAACCTTGTGCAATCTCCAGTGAATGCCTCCCCTCTGAGTACATAATGGAAGTGATGAAAGAGTTTAAATTGGCTCGGTCTGGGACACTGCCCTAAGGAACTCCTACAGTGATGTCCTGAGATGGGACGATGGATTTCCAATATCTACAACCAGTGTGGATGTTACATTTCATTTCCAGGAGGATTTGAGAACATTCTTATACCCCTTCCTTGCCTCTCTTGCAATTTTGGAGCATGCAATAGAGCTTCCATTTCTGAACACAAAGTACACTGCAGTTGCTGTGGTCAAAGCAACACGTACAATACGCTGGATGAAATCAGCAGGTCGGGCAGCATCCATGGAAATGAAGTGTCAACATTTCGGGCCAAGACCCTTCGTCAGGACTGAAGAGGGAGGGGGCAGGGGCCCTATAAAGAAGGTGGGAAGAAGGCTCGTAGGTGCCAGGTGAAAAGCCAATAAGAGGAAAGATCAAGGGGTGGGGGAGGGGAAGCAGGGAGGGGATTGGCAGGAAAGGTGAAGAAGGAATATAAGGGGAAAGCACCATGTGTAGATGAAGAAGGCAGAATCATGAGAGAGGTGATAGGCAGCTGGAGGAGGGGGCAGAGGTAAACTGGGATTGGGGAAGGGAGAGGGAGGGAATTACCAGAAGTTGGAGAATTCAATGTTCATGCCAAGGGGCTGGAGACTACCCAGACAGTATATGAGGTGTTGCTCCTCCAACCTGAGCTTGGCCTCACCATGGCAGTAGAGGAGGCCATGTATGGAAATGTCCGAATGGGAATGTGAAGCAGGAGATCCATTTCTGAAGCCTGAGATCAAGCACACTAAACAAAGACTGACCAGCATCATACAAGCCAGTTTGATACCCCTCCACTGGATTTTGCTGAGACATTATTGACTGCACATCTCCAGTGTTTGGAAGTGCTTTCTTCAGATAGCTCATGCCTTTGAAGCTTACAGAATCGCTGCTGCCCAGGACAGGTTCTTGGATTAAGTTTTGACCTTCAAGTTTAAACCAGCCAAAGGCTGTGCAAGTACTTTGTAGGTGGTGGCAAATGTTATTGTGTTGTCTTTACGACAGTTATTTAGTTTATAATATTTTCGCTTAGTAATTCATTTGTTAGTATTTTCTAGTTAGAATTAGAAGTGTTTAAAGTATATTCATTGCATGTAAAATATATCGGCATGCGATGACGTCACATCCGGTTTCGCCGCGTCTTGTGGGAAAACACCGGTTTGAAATTAGCGCGAGGGTGGGGGCTCACCACGAGGCACACCTGAGCAGAAGTTGTTTTGCAGGCATGAGAAATCACAGTGAGAGCAACGCTGTAAGTTAATAGATAATCGATATATTGAACTAAGATGTTAATGCCGACCCTGTTAAAAGTAACGACGGTCGATAAATGTTTTCGTTAGTTAGAGTTGCGGATAGTTTGCATGGAAGTGTATTTAAAGTAGTCAATGGAGCAGGTAAACTCTCCCTGTATACTGCACCTTAGTGTAATGTAGTTATAGTCACTTTTACAAGTATTTACAATTGAAATGTGATATTAAGAAAGGAACAAATACTGTATCAATCTTGTATTGTTTTATCAACAGTTTTCACCATATGTTAATGTGAAGAGTGAACAGTAAATGGTTAATCTTACTGCGATCTGGTTTCATTGACTGTGGTTTATCTCGGCGTTGAATTCGGCGTTATTAGTTACACCCGAAGGATAACGTTACAGTGAAAAAGCGGCATTATCAGGTGTTTCAAGTGCTGCAATGTCAGCTCGATCCAGCATCAAGTCGTTGCCGCCCAGCGACAAGGGCAGTAGAGCGACATCAAGTAAGTCCACCCAGGCAAGAGCCAAGGCAGAAGCCGCCAGGGTGCGACTGCACTACGCCAGACAAGAAGCAGTTTTGAAAATGGAACGGGCCACCAGTGAATCCAAAATCCAGAAGGAAAAGGCCGCCAGAGAAGCCGAAATCCAGAAGGAAAAGGCCGCCAGAGAAGCTGAAATCCAGAAGGAAAGGGCCGCCAGAGAAGCCGAAATCCAGAAGGAAAGGGCCGCCAGAGAAGCCGAAACCCAGTTGGAAATGGCAAAGATATCGACAAAGTTGCAAGTGCTGCAGCTAGAAAGAGAAGAAGCTGCCAAGGCGGAAGCAGAGTACATAGAAGAAGCTGAAGGGACGCAAGATCTGACCGAAGTAAGATCTACTTCAGAATGGGCCAGATCGGAACGCACAAGCGACTATGTCCGATCTCAAATAGACAGGCAGGCTCGTCCTTCCTCTCCATACGTATTTGATAACTTCCCAAGATACGAGGAAGACAACTTACCCTCGCGACTCGGTGATGAAGTCGGGAATGAAAGAGCTGATAACCAATATTTCTCGACACCAAACTTACGAGATTTGGTGCGAAGAGATGCAGAGGTCGAATCCAGGACGGCAAATTCCATAAGAAATGTACGCTCTCAGTCATATAGGCACCAACGTACTTCTCCAGCCCTCATGCCGCTTACAGTTGATCCCACGATGCAGTATTTAGCACGACGGGATCTCGTCACTTCGGGACTGTACCAGTTTGACGATAAACCTGAAAATTACCGTGCATGGTACTCCACATTCACCAACGCGATCGACGGAGTCCAGCTCAGAGCAACCCAAGAGTTGGACCTTATGGTGAAATGGCTGGGAAAAGAATCACGAGAACAGGTGAGACGCATACGTTCAGTGTACATCAACAAACCCGAGCTAGCCTTAAGTGAAGCGTGGGAGAGACTTCTGGAGAGGTATGGGGCCCCCGAAATTATTGAAGCGGCACTATATCGACGTCTGGAAAACTTTCCTAAGGTGTCGGCCAAAGATCACATTAAGTTAAGAGAATTCGGAGATTTACTCATGGAGATCCAAGGCGCCAAAGAAGATGGCTACTCAGCTGGTCTAGTATACCTAGATACTCCATCCGGGATTAGACAAGTAGTGGACAAACTTCCATTCGGGCTGCAGGACAGGTGGCTGTCCGTTGCTTTAGAATACAAGGTAGACAACGATGATCGATTTCCTCCCTTTAAACTCCTCACTAGGTTTGTGTGCTGGGAGGCAAAGAAGCGAAACGACCCTAGCCTCGCAGGCCCAGGAAGCAGTACGATTTACACCAAGCCAGGTGGATCCTCTTCAAATGTTTTCAACATTGATAAACCCGTGTCAGTGCTCAAGACCGAAGCCCTTACAACTAACAACGACCCTAGCAAGTATTGTCCATTGCATAACAAACCTCACCCCCTCAAAGGATGCAGAATGTTTAGGGGAAAACCCCTTGCAGAGAGGACGGCCCTTCTCAAAGAGAAAAGAATATGTTTTAGATGCTGTTCCTCAACCTCTCACCTCGCCAGAGAGTGTACGATCGCCGTGAAGTGTCCGGAATGTGATAGCACGGATCACGTCGGGGCCATGCATCCCGGCCTGTCACTGCAAACCGACGGCGCTCCTTCACCCCCACAACAGGACGGCGGGGAGGGAGAGGCTCACTCTAGGTCAACAGTTGTCAGCACGAACTGTACAGAAGTTTGCGGTCAAGCTCGGTCAACCCGTTCTTGTTCCAAGATCTGCCTCACTAAGGTGTACCCTAAAGGAGCCAAAGACAAGGCCATCAAAGCCTATGTGATTCTGAAAGATCAGAGCAATCGCTCACTAGCCAGTCCAGAGTTCTTTAAATTGTTCAACATTGAGAGTGAGCAGTTCCCATCCTACCTCAGAACTTGCTCAGGCAACATGGAAACCCAAGGAAGGAAGGCAGAAGGCATCCAGATCGAGTCCCTGGATGGTAAAGTCGTCATCTGTCTCCCTCCGCTCTTAGAGTGCGATGGAATCATGAATAACCGCACTGAGATCCCAACACCAAGTGCGGTGCTACACCAGCCACATCTCTGCCACATCGCAAAACACATCCCAGAACTGGATCCAAAGGCAGAAATACTCCTGCTATTAGGGAGAGACGTTCTCCGGGTGCACAAGGTTAGGCAGCAGGTCAATGGACCACACAACGCTCCCTTTGCGCAACGCCTGGATCTAGGCTGGGTGGTGATAGGAGAGGTGTGATTCGGTGACGTACACAAACCGACGGTTAACACACTCAAGACCAATGTGCTAGAGACTGGCCGCCATTCAATTTTTCAACCCTGCCCGAGTGTCCCGTGCATTAAGGAAGCACAAGACGTTAACAAGCGTAAAGTAACTGACGAGGCGCTAGGTCAGTCAGTTTTCGTTCAAACCGAGCATGGAAATAAACTTGCACAATCAGCTCAAGATGCCATTTCTTTAAAAGCAAAGGACACCAAGGTCTTCAGAGATAAAGCAAATAATGGGGTCGCCCCACTACCTTTCAGAGAACCACGCCAGTGCTCACCAAAATAACAAAGAGCAGGCAGTCAAGCGGTTCCTGTCCTTACGGAAAACTCGGAAAAGGAAACCTGAGATGCAGCAACGCACCCGATTGACCCACGAGGTACTGTGCACCCTAATGGCAGAGGTCACAGCCATTATAAACTCACGACCACTCCTGCCTGTGTCCTCTGACCCAGAAAACCCCTTCATACTTTCGCCATCAATGCTCCTTACACAGAAGGCAGGAGCACCTCCTCCACCAGGAGACTTCTCAGACAAGGATTTGTACACAAAGCAATGGAGACAAGTCCAGGCTCTGGCAAATCAGTTCTGGTCTCGCTGGAGACAAAAATATCTACCTTTGTTGCAACAGAGACAAAAGTGGACAGAACCCCGCAGGAATCTTCAAGTTGGAGACTTAGTCCTGCTCAGGGACAAGCAAATCGCCCGCAACAGCTGGCCAATGGCCAGAATCACTGCTACATTCCCTAGTGGGGATGGACATGTCAGGAAGATCAAACTGAAGACTACCGACCAAGACGATGTGAAAATTTACCAAGGGCCAGTTACAGAAGTTATTCTACTTCTACCCAATGACTGATTAAGAGACTAAGTTTTGTACTCTGCTCATTGTGACCTTACGAAGGTCAAGCGGGGAGTGTGTTGTCTTTACGACAGTTATTTAGTTTATAATATTTTCGCTTAGTAATTCATTTGTTAGTTTTTTCTAGTTAGAATTAGAAGTGTTTAAAGTATATTCATTGCATGTAAAATATATCGGCATGCGATGACGTCACATCCGGTTTCGCCGCGTCTTGTGGGAAAATACCGGTTTGAAATTAGCGCGAGGGTGGGGGCTCACCACGAGGCACACCTGAGCAGAAGTTGTTTTGCAGGCATGAGAAATCACAGTGAGAGCAACGCTGTAAGTTAATAGATAATCGATATATTGAACTAAGATGTTAATGCCGATCCTGTTAGAAGTAACGACGGTCGATAGTGTTTATGCTTTCGTTAGTTAAAGAGTTGCGGATAGTTTGCATTGAAGTGTATTTAAAGTAGTCAATGGCGCAGGTAAACTCTCCCTGTATACTGCACCTTAGTGTAATGTAGTCATAGTCACTTTTACAAGTATTTACAATTGAAATGTGATATTAAGGAAGGAACAAATACTGTATCAATCTTGTATTGTTTTATCAACAGTTTTCACCATATGTTAATGTGAAGAGTGAACAGTAAATGGTTAATCTTACTGCGATCTGGTTTTCATTGACTGTGGTTTATCTCGACGTTGAATTCAGCGTTATTAGTTACACCCGAAGGAGAACGTTACAGTTATCATCTTTAGTAATCTGGTCTTGATGGCAAATAGCTCTGCCTCCTAAACCGACAACCTTCAGTCCTAGACAGAGAGTTTTGAAACAAAACGTCAACAGTTTCTTCCCTCTCATGAATACTGGGTGGCGCTGGGCAGCACAATAGCAAAGTGATCAGCACAACTCTTTATCACGCCAACTGTAAAATCAGCGTTCAGATCCTGCCACTGACCATGAGGAGTTTGTGCATTCTCCCCATGACCATGTGGGTTTCCCCCAGCTGCTCTGGCTTCCTCCCACATTGCAGATGTGCACAAGTCAGGGTTAGTAAGTTGTGGGCATAAAATGTTGACACCAAAATTCGTGGCAACACTTTTGTGGACTGCCTCTGGAACATCCCAAGTGTGTTGGTCACTGACATTTCACTGTTTCAATGTACATGTGACAAATAAAACTAATATTAACTTTCCTTTTAACACGCCTACCTTGTCAGTGCTGCACTACTGGTATTCCAGCAGGGCATGCAGTCTCCTTTATTCTCCCCACAATACAGCCTGAGTATTTCCTACTTAATGTAAACCCTAAACCAAACAGTGGAAAAAATAGAAAGGCAAGTTTTGTCAATTTCACAGCTTTTAAATGTTACAATTGTAACCTGGGCCACTACAGCCTCTGATAGCTCATTCCAAACATCGACCATTCTGGGTCAAACCTTCCCCACTGATGTTCTCTAAAATTCCTCCCTCTCACTTATGCTCTTTTGTTTTAGATGCCACCCCCCCCCCCACCCAGATTCTACAAAAGAGATGATTGGCTATAGACCAGAAACAGAAAGATGTAGAGTGGAAAGCATTCTGACTGGCATAGAAATTCCAATGTACAGGAATGCAAGAGGCTGCAGAGTGGTGGGATTCAGCCTGTTCCATCAGACGTACAGCTCTCCCCACTATTAAGGTCATCTTCAAGAAGTGATTTCTCAGTAAGGTGACATCCATCATCCGGGACTTCCACTACCCGGGACATCTCCCTTTCTATGCTGCCATCAGGCAAGTACAGGAGACTGAACCCCACACCTCAAGGTCCAACAACAGCTGTCATTCAACTGACCTGAAAAACCCTCAAATTGCACTAACGTCATTTTTGTTTATTTTGTTATATTAGTTCTGTATGGGTGTCTCCCCCACCCCCTTACAAAGGTAGAGCGTTCCTATGAAAGCTTTCTTAAGCCAAAATGGCGTAAAGCAATGAACCATTAATTTATATGGGAAACATTTTCGTAAAAGCGAAAATCCTTTTTGTAGTGCGAAAACAGGTTACTAATGTCAAACACAAGGAAATCTGCAGATGCTGGAAATTCAAGCAACACACACAAAATGCCGGTGGAACACAGCAGGTCAGGCAGCATCTATAGGGAGAAGCGCTGTTGATGTTCTGGGCCGAGACCCTTTGTCAGGACTAACTGAAAGGAAAGATAGTAAGAGATTTGAAAGTAGGAGGGGGATGGGAAAATGTGAAATGACAGGAGAAGACCGGAGGGGTTGAAGCTGAGAGCTGAAAAGGTAATTGGCGAAAGTGATACAGAGCTAGAGAACGGAAAGGATCATGGGAAAGGATCATGGTACAGGAGGCCTAGGGAGAAAGGGGGAGGGAGCACCAGAGGGAAATGGAGAACAGGCAGAGCGATGGGCAGAAAGAGAGAAAAAAAAGGGGGAAAAGCTAATTACATCAGGAATGGGGTAAGAAGGCATTTACAGAAGTTTGAGAAGTCAATGTTCATGCCATCAGTTTGGAGGCTATCCAGCCGGTATATAAGGTGTTGTTCCTTCAACGTGAGTGTAGCTTCATCTTGACAGTAGAGGCCATGAATAGACATAACAGAATGGGAATGGGACATGGAATTAAAATGTGTGGCCATTGGGAGATCCTGCTTTCTCTGGTGGACAGAGCATAGGTGTTCAGCAAAACAGTCTCCCAGTCTGCGTCAGGTCTCACCAATATATAAAAGGCCAAGTGACGTAAAGCAGGGGACACCTGTATAATGTTGTGTTAAGTCACTCAAGCCTGGTATGCACTGTGCTGTTGTAGCATAATGCTAATTTTCATGGCATTTCTAACCGATGACAATATGACAATAAGCAAAATGACAGATTGTGAGTAGTTTTTGTTTTAATTGAAAAATCCATCCATACACCTCTAAAATAAAATCCCATTGCAATGGTGGTCAACAGTCACCAATGGAGCTCCTTGGAATTGAGCAACATGCAGCGTCAGTCGGAGTTGGTCAGCTCGGCTCTGGTCTTTGCTGGCACTGGACTGAATTCTGCTGGCCGACCTCCTGGCTGACAGGAGGAGTGGGGCTCCCTCTGTGAGTGAGGGGGCCGGTAGAGTAGAGAGGAGGAAGAGAAGGTGGTGGGAGGGGTAGGTAATTCAGCGAGACGGGAGCGGGGTGTCTGAGGTGCTCATGATGAGACTGGAATCGAGGCTCAGACTATCTGGAACAGAGATGGGCAAAAACAAAAGTTAGGTTAGCAAAGCGACAGGAGATAGGTTCCCTTCCCAACTGCCCAAACAGTGAAACGTCAGCTGTACTGTAGGTCTTATGGTCTACATTTCAGACCGGTGCCAATGCAAAGACTTGACAAGCTGTGTCTAACTCTCCTTCAAATGTATGAACAGGATGCTGGGCTTTTTCATCCCTCTTTTTATTCTCAATGGGTGCATGTCCACTGGTGTCATCATTACAACTTCAGATTCAAGTCAACAGAAGAACTAATCTCCCACCAAACCTATGACTCAAGGGCCAAGGGGTGCGTAGGTCTCACCCCACACTGGGGGGAAATAATTGGCTACTCCCCAATCGTGCGCCTTGTGGAACTTTTTTTGTCTGATTGAGGGTGATGGGGTGAGGAGTGGAACAGCATCACAGAATTGGCACTGCAGCTTCAATCCTCCAGGAAGCTGTGTTCGATCCTGACCCCTGCTTGGAGTTTGCATGTACTCCCGGTGACTGCATGTGTCTTCTCTGCTTTCCTCCCACATCCCAAAGACTCACAGGCAGTAGGTTCACTGATTACAGTAAGCTGTCCCCAGTGCATTGGTCCACAGCAGGAGAACCAGGGGATGGTGTGCGGGTGGGATTTGGAAAATATTGGTGGGCATTTGAGTGGGTTAATGGGAAACAGAAGGGGTGGAATGCACTGAGAGCTAGCATCATTACGATGGGCTGAAGTACTTCCTATGTTTCAAATACAAGGGCAAACTGGGTATTAGGGAAATGCCCACCTACCACAGAACAACACATACCCTGGTCAAAATTGAGCTTCTTAGCTGGAGAGCTGTCACCCAGGCCTTCGATGTCCACCAGGTCACTGTTGACATCAGAGTCATTCAGGGCACTGAGGGTCACATCTGCAGGAACAGGCAGAAATCATCATCCTCTCTGTAACTAGCACCCATTACCTCCCCAGTAATCTACGATAGGCTAAACAATATCAGAGTCAGACTCTTACACTGAAAGTCCCTACGTAAACATTACAGTATCATTATATGCTCCGCCAATAGGTGGTGGTGTGGCACAAGCTGCTAAAATCTCCTCTTCAGAAAGGAGGCAAATAGACACTCAGCAGCCACATTATTAGGTGCCTCTTGTATCGAATAAAGTGGCTACTGAGTATATATTCATGGTCTGCTGCTGCTGTAACTAAGCCACTTTAAGGCTCAACATGTTGCAAGTTCAAAGATGCTCTTCTGCTCACCACAGTGTGGTTATTTGAGTTGCTGTCACTTTCCTGTCAGCTTGAACCAGTCTGGCCGTTCTCCTCTGACCTCTCTCATTAAAAAGGCGTTTTCGCCCACAGAACTGCTGCTTACTGAAGGCTTTTTTTTTTGTTAATCATAGCATTCTCTGTAAACCCTAAAGACTGTTGTGTGTGAAAATCCCAGATCAGTAGTTTCCGAGGAGGGTGTACTTAAGGCAGAGATTCATAGGTTCTTGATTGGTAAGAGGGTTAAGTATTAGAGGGAGAAGATGGGAGAATGGAAACAAAAACAAAAATCAGCCACGATTGAATGTTGGAGCAAGCTCAATGGGCCGAGAGGCCTAATTCCCCCCTAATGGTAAGTGTTTCCATAACAACAAGAACTGGAAGTTGAACCGCCGCACCTGATGGTTTCTGCTTCTTAGCCCCTGTCGAGTCTGTGGAGGCCACGTTCCCAGACCCCACTGTCGCTGTGGGCGGCGTCGTGCTTGTTGGGGCTCCAGTTGTTGCCACAGGGGTTGCCATCTTCTTATGGGTCTTCTTGGGGGACTCAGAAGGGAGCGGCATGCTACTGTCCTCGTAGACCTTCCTCTTCACTGTGGTCTTGATCTGCGCTCTAGGTAGGAGTGGGGAGCAGTAATGTTACATCATTAGCACCCATGTAAAAAGAAAACAGAACTGCCAGCTCCAAAACCTCTCAGAACTTTTAAGATACACATACAAAATGCAGGAGGAACTCAGCAAGTCAGGCAATATCTATGGAAAAAGAGTACAGTCGATGTTTCAAGCCGAGATCCTTCAGCAGGACTGGAGGAGAAAAAAGAGGAGTAGATTTAAAAGATGGAGGGAGGGGAGGGAGAAACACAAGGTGATAGGTGAAAGAGATACAGGGCTGGAGAAGGGGGAGTCTGATAGAAGAGGACAGAAGGCCATAGAAGAAAGTAAAGGTGGGAGGAGCACCAAGGGGAGGTGATGGGCGGGCAAGGAGATATGGTGAGAGAGGGAGAAAGGGATGGAGAAGGGGGCCATTACCAGAGTTTTTTTTTAAATATTTATTAAATTTTAGAAATTACAAAGAATAAATGTAATAGTAAAATAGTAAGAAAGATAATATTAGCCCCCCTCCCCCTTAACCCTTATCTAAAGAAAGAAAAAAGAAAGAAGAGAAAGATTGCCTGGATATCGGAGGATCCCCACATGCTCCATGGAGTTCAAAATAATTTTGGTACTTATTTTTTACTTTCCCCAATTACTATAATTTTATCTTCAAAGGACCTATGTATTTACTCCTATCTTTTGTAACCCAATCTCTCTTTAATTTCTTATGTTCTGTTTCTGTTAAATGTGTTTCTTATAAAAATAAAGCTACATCTCCTTTCATTTTCTTAATATATGTTAAAACTCTTTTTCTTTTCACAGGTCCATTAATTCCATTAACATTAAAACTTTAAAAAATTAAGTAAATTAATCATTCATGGGAACTCTTTAAAATTCCCCATGTTGCTATGAGTCTCTCCCCAATCATCCAGGCAAAGAAGAAGAAAAATAGAAAAAAGATAATTAATATATAAGAAAAAAACAAAAAACAAAATACCCCCCCACTAATGTTGCGAATAAAAAGAACACAACATTACCCCCCCCCCCCCCCATTTTACAGGTCATGGCAATCGCCATGATTGTACACGTGAAACTCGCAGCTAACAATCAGGAGCTCCCCCAGCTCCCCCGCAAAAAAAAAAGAAAAATATATCGATAAAGAAAAAAAAATAATAATTAATGTCTCTACTCTCAATTAATACTTTTTTTCTTATAAATGTTTTTTTCTTCTTATAAATGTCCATCAGGTCCAACCTTATTTCAGTCTTCATCATTAGTCCATTTCATTTCTATAATTCTTTAGTCCTCTTCATGGGCATCAGGTAATTTTTGTACAAATTCCTCTGTTTTCTGGTAGTCAATGAAGAATCTTCTTCCTCCATTATCCAGGAAGATTATCAATTTTGCTGGATAGCTCAATAAAAATTTATAGCCCTTTTCCCATAAAGATTTTTTCACTGGATTAAATTCGTTCCGCCTCTTCAACAGATCGTAGCTTATGTCTGGATAAAAAACACATCTTTTCCCTTCTACTACCAATGGCCCATTTCTCTTTTTAGCACCTTGAGTAACTGCCTTCAAGATCATTTCTTTATCTTGATACCTTAAACATTTTATCAAAATTGATCTCGGATTTTGATCTTGTTGAGGTTGTGGTCTTAAAGCTCTGTGTGCTCTTTCAATTTCAATTATTTGACTTCCTTCTTTCATTTCCAAAATTTCCGGAATCCATTTTTGAAAGAATTTTATTGGATTTTCTCCCTCTGTACCTTCCATAAGACCAACAATTTTAATATTATCTTGTCTACTAGAGTTCTCAAGTGCATCCATTTTTTCCATCATCCGTTTTCTTTCTGCTGTCCAGGCAAGCTTATCGTATTCTATCTTTTCTATTCTTTCTGTGTTTTCTTCTATTTTTACTTCCATCTCTTTAACTTTATTATCCATCTTCTTTTGTTCTTCCACCACATTGTCAAGTGTATTCTGTATGCTTCTTATATCTGTTCTTATAACTTTAAATTCATTCGCCATATTTGTTCTTATAACTTTTAATTCAATGATTATATATATATCAGGATATCGTTTATGTCTCCTTTAATCTCTTCCTTCTTTTCTTCTTCTTTTTCTTCTGGATTTCCCAAAGAGTCTGTTTCAACTTCCGACTCACTTTCAATTTCACTTCCAACCATTGTTAAAGCTTGCATTTTTGTTAACATCTGTTCATGCATACTTTCGCGCATGCGTTGTTCTTGCCGTTTCTTCTTAGAGACCGCCGACATTGCTGCAACTTCTTTTCCCGCAACATCAGAAGTGCCATGCACTTCGTCAGGAGAAGATCCAACTTGAGTCCAAGGCTTCGCCAAGACGGCTAGGCCTTTTTCCCGCCGATTTGTGCAGTCTTCGAAGTAGAAGCTTTCTTCTGTTTCAGTTTAGGAGCCATATCAAAAGATAATCCTGAGTTGCTTATAAGTAGTTTCTAATAGATATTTGTTAACTCTTCTTCATTTAAACCTTATTTCATTACTTTTTGCGAGGGAGCTGGAATCCCAACGTCTCGACCCTACGTCATCACGTGACGTCCCCCCTACCAGAATTTCAAGAAATTGATATTCATGCCATCAGGTTGGAGCCTACCCGGGCAGAATTTAAGGTGTTGTTCTTCTAACCCGAGTGTGGTCTCATTGCAACAATAGAGGATGAGGCAATGGATTGACAAATCTGAATGGGAACGGGAAATGGAATTAAAATGGGTGGCCACTGGGAGATCCCGCTTCTTCTGACAGACAGAGCTCAGGTGCTCGGCGAAGCGGTCTCCCAATCTACAGGAGGCCACACAAGGAGCATCAGACACAGTATATGACCCCAACAGACTCACAGGTGAAGTGTTGCCTCACCTGGAAGGACTGTTTGGGGCCCTGAATGGTAGTGAGGAAGGTGGTGTAGAAACAGGTATAGCACTTGTTCTGCTTGCAAGGATAAGTGACAGGAGGCAGATCAGTGGAGGGTCAAATGGACAAGAGAGGTTGGTGGCAGTGGATGGGAGAGTCCCAGAGCTAATAAGGCTGGTGATGGCGTGCAAGACAATGGCCTGGTGCTCCTTAGTAGGGTGCTGCTGCCACCAACCTCATAGTTCTTGCACCTCCCGTTTCTACCTCCTACCCAAGATCCACAAGCCTTGTCCAAGTAGACCCTTTGCTTCAGCTTGTTCCTGCCCCACTAAATGCATTCTGTATACCTGGACTCTGTTTTATCCTCTGGTTCAGTCCCTTCCGACCTATATCTGTGACACTTCACACGCTCTGGATCTCTTCAATGACTTCAAGTTCCCTGGCCCCCATCATCTTATTTTCACTATGTCCCGTCCCTATACATCCCCATTCCCCACCAGAAAGCTCTTACAGCTGTTTCTTTCTGGACACCATATTCAACCAGTTCCCCTCCACCACTCTCCTCTGTCCAGTGGAATTTGTCCTCTCTCAATAATTTTACTTTGGCTCCCCCCCCCCCCCAAACAAAAGGTGTAAACATGGGTGCTTGCGTAGGTCCCAGCTATGGCTGCCTGTCGGCTATGTGCAATATTCTATGTTCCAAGCCTACACAGGTGACCGGCCTGCACTTTTCCTACACTACATCGATGACTACATTGGTGCTACTTCCTGCACCCATGCAGAGCTCATCAACTCTGCCTCTGGCTTCCACCCTGCTCTCAAATTTACCTGGTCCATTTCAGAAACCTCCCTTTGCTTTCTCGATCTTTCTGCCCCTGGAGACAGCTTATCTACTGATGTCTATTATAAACCTATGAAATCCCAAAGCTACCTGGACTGTACCTCTACCTACCCTGTAAAAACGCCTTCCCCTTCTCTCAATTCCTCTGTCTCCACCATGTCGGCTCTCAGGATGAGGCTTTTCATTCCAGAACGAAGGAAATGTCCCCCATTTTTAAAGAAATGGCCTTCCATTTCTCCAGCATCAATGCTGCCCTCAACTGCATCTCTTCCATTTCATACACATCTGCTGTCACCCTATCCTCCCGCCATTCCACCACGGATAAGGTTCCTCTTATCTTCACCTACTAGCCCACCAGCCTCCACGTCCAGCACATAATTTTCCGGAACTTACGCCACCTCCAACACGATCCCACCACCAAGCACATCTTTCCGCAGGGATCGTTCCCTACCCACTGACCTCCCTCCCTCCCTCCCTCACTACCATTCAGGGCCCCAAACAGTCCTTCCAGGTGAGGCGACACTTCACCTGAGAGTCTGTTGGGGTCATTTACTGTGTTCCTGTACATCAGTCAGACTCCGTATAGATTGGGAAACCACTTCACCAAGCACCTACACTGCATCTGCCAGAAAAAGCAGGATCTCCCAGTAGCCTCTCATTTTAATTCCACTTCCCATTCTGACACGTCAATCCATGGCCTCCTCTACTGTCGCAATGAGGCCACACTCAGGTTGGAAGAATAACATCTTATATTCTATCTGGGTAGCCTCCAACCTGATGGCATGAACATCGATTTCTCAAACTTCTGTAATGTCCCCCATCTCTCCTTCACCATCCCCCAACCCCTTTTCCCTCTTTCACTTTATCTCCTCGCCTGCCATTGCCTCCCTCTGGTACTACTCCCCCCCCCCCCCCCCCCTCACTACCATGGCCTTCTATCCTCTGCTGTTAGATTCCCCCTTTTCTAGCCCGGTATCTCTTTCATCAGTCAGCTCTTTACTACACCACTCTCCCTCCAGGTTTCACCTATCACCTTGTGTTTCTCCCTTCACCCCCACCACCTTTTCTTTGTAATCGGAGCTACATGTAGTACTTCAGATACTGTGTAAGCAAAGTTCAATGTGAACGGCAATAGCTTAAGATAGAGGCACAGTGGTGTGGCTGGTAGAGCTGCTGCCTGACGGCTCCAGAGACCCAGTTCGGCGGTGGCGGTGTGCGTGTGTGTAAGTTTGCACGTTATTGGTGCAGCTGCATGAGTACCCCCCCCCCCCCAACCCTGGTTTCCTCTCATATCCCAGAGTCATGCAGGTGAGTAGGATAACCGGCTACAGTAACTCGTTGCTAGATTGGTAACTGGTTTATTGTTTTCACATGTACAGTAAACTAAAATTTGTGTTTGCGTGCCACCCACACAGATCATTCTATACTCGTGTATACTCAGAAGCCACTTTGAGATAGAGTGGACACCCACTGCTTCTTCCCCGGGGCACCACTGTTCAATACAAGAGGACATGGCTTTAAGGTAAGGGGTGGGAAGTTCAAGGGGGATATTAGAGGATGGTTTTTCACTCAGAGTGGTTGGTGCATGGAATGCACTGCCTGAGTCAGTGGTGGAGGCAGATACACGACTGAAATTCAAGAGACTACTAGACAGGTACAGTTGGTCCTCCTTATCCGCGGGTTCCGCATGCGCGGATTCAACCAACCACAAATCGGGTAAACCCGTAAGTTCTCTCTCCAGCACTCGTTGTTTCAGCATGTACAGACTATTTTTTCCTGTCATTATTCCCTAAACAATACAGTATAACAACTATTTACATAGCATTTACATTGTATTAGGTATTATAAATAATCTAGAAATGACTTTGAAGTACAGGCAGTCCCCGGGTTATGAATGAGTTCCGTTCCTGAGTCCGACTTTAAGTCAGAACAGGTACATCTGGTATTATTTAGTGTCAGTTAGTCAAATGTTTTTCTTAGTATATAGTACATATTTTACCTTTCCATGCATATAAAACACTTAAGAAACATACGTATTTCAATAATTAAACCACTGCGTTGCTTAATAATAATTATAGCTTTCATTGGGGCAGGGCCTTTCACATGTTCCATTAAAATTGTTCCGATCATTGACCAACTGTAGCCTAACGTTTTTCCAATGACTGATAGCACTTCACCTCTTTCCAATCATTTTATTACTTCCACCTTATTTTTAATCATGATTATTTTTGTGAAAAGAAACACAGTGGATTCAGAGCTGAGCTGCGCTGCCGGGTCCTAATGTCCACCGCACTGAGACAAGTAAAGTCCGGGGTTCCGCTGGGTCCTAAAGACCACCGCATTGAGACAGGTTAAATAAGGGATTTGAGCATCCGCATTTTTTGGTATCCGCGGGGGGGGGGGAGAGGAGTCTCAGAACCAGTCCCCCCGCGTTTAAGGAGGGCCGACTGTATATGGAGGAATTGAAGGTGGGGGGGGGGGTTATATGGGAGGCAGGGTTTAAGGGTCGTGGGCATTGTGGGACAAATGGCCTGTACTATTCTATGTTTATGAGGCAGATCTTGTACCTAATAAAGTGGCTCATAGTCTTCTGCTGCTGTAGCCGTTCAAGGTTCCATGTGTTATGCATCCAGAGATGCTCTTCTGCACGCCACTGTTGTAGTGTATGGTTATTTGAGTCTGTGTCACCTTCCTGACAGCATGAACCATTCTGGCCATTCTCCTTTGAACTCTCTCATTAACAGGGCATTTATGGATGTCTAATGTTTATCACAACATTCTCTGTAAACTCTAGAGACTGTTGTGCATGAAAATCCCAGATCAACAGTTCAGATCTGAGATACTCAAACCACCCCTATTTGGCACCAAGAATCATTCCACAGTCAGAGTCACTTACATCACATTTTTTCCCCATTCTGATGTTTGGTCTGAACAACAATTGAACCTCTTGACTATGTCTGAATCCTTTTCTGCATTGAGTTGCTGCCACATGATTGGCTGATTAGATATTTGCATTAAGGAGAAAGTATACAGGTGTATCTAATAATAAAGTGGTCTCTATATAGACAGGCAGAAAAAGTGCAAGGGTGACATCAAGGTCAGATACATCCATGGGATAGAAACGGTCCTTGAATATGGTGATATATATATATTCCTAAGCTTTTGTATCTTCTGACCAATAGAAGGGGGAAAGGAGAATGATCGGTGTTGCAGGGGTCCTTGATTAAATTGGTTGCTTTCCTGAACCAAATGATAAAATTAAAGGAGGCAGGGAAATTGACAAGAATATGAGAACTAAACAAGTTAGGATAGAATGACTGCAAATGGCTGGCATGAACATGGTGACCTGTCTCGCCACTGGCTCTCTCATCAATTTATGACAAGCCCATTTTCACCCTCTCTACACTGAAACTGAACCCACTAAATTGTGACTGAATCACTTAAGACAACAAAAGCTACAGATGGCACCAGAGGTTTTTTTGAACTTGGGTGACTTCTTCCAGTTCACCAGCAAAAGTTTAATTCTCCCCTTTTTCCTTTTCAAGATGGCTGGGGTCCGATTGGAGACATGATCTATTGCTGCTCTCAAAGTATGTTCTTCACACGCAGGGGGTTCTTACTTAGAACTCGCTGGGCAGCCTGGCATTTCGATATCTCCAGATGCAGCCTGGAAGACATGTGCCTTCGGGGTGAGACCCTGTGAACAACCCGATTCCTCACCGACTGAAACATTACCAAGAGATTGAAGCATTGAGATAGCAGGCAGGTGGTGTATGCTGCTATCGAAAGTAGGTTTCTGCACTCATGAGAGAAACCTACTGGTCGGGGGGAGTTCAGTTAAGTGATGGGGCAGATTGTGATATCAAAACAGCAGATTGTAATATCGAAACAGCAAACTGTTGGTCTCCCCTCTCGTTGTGGTTCAGAGGAACAGGAAGAGAGGCCGAGGGAGGAAAATGCAGAGCTTGGGGTCCTGACAACTGAATGGCAATGTGATTAAATTTCAGAGACACGAGAGACCATAGATGTTTGAAATCTGGAGTGACAGACACAAAGTGCAGGAGGAACCCATTCGGGCAGCATCTGTGGAGAGAAATGAAGAGTTGATGTTTCAGGCTGAGACCTTTCAGCAGGGCTGGAAAGAGATAAAAAAGGTGGGGAAGAAGTGGTAAGAGCTGGTAGGTGATGGGTGGATCTAAGTGAGGGGGAATGGTAAGCAGGTGAGAAAGGGTGGGAAGAGTGGGATCGAGGCAAAAACCCGAGAGGAAGTGGTTTCTTCCCCCAGGCAGTTAATCTGATCAACCATTCTAATTAACCCTCCTCCACTCGTCTACCTACCGCCTCAGTCACTGCATTGGATTGTAAATACTTTAAACCTCTTGTTATAATGTTTACATTGTAAATACTTGCACATGTTTAAATGTTTATGCACATTGCTTTCCATGTCCACACTTTAACCTCCAACTTTATTTTTAATTTAATTTGTTTTAACTTTGAACGTTGATGTTTATTGCTTCAAGTCATGCGAACATGCCACAGCAAATTGCTAATACGTGTAAGTATGTATGGTGAAGAAAGCTGATCCATGGAAGTGACAAAGAGCTGAGGAAGATGGAAGTAAGATGGCGGGGTCCAAGCCTCAGAGCGTATCGAAGCCACCAAACCCAATGTTTGGACAACAACTTATGCACCAGGCCAGATTGAAAAGGTCAGGGTGTCTGACCCGAGACGAGGGAAGTCCGGTTTGGCTCGCTGCTCTGCAGCGTTTGCTCGGCTCTGCATTGAACTATGAGTCTCAGACTTCAGAATGCAATTTACTTGCGGTTATTGCTTGCATGATTTGTTGTTTTTCACTGCACACTAGGGTGTTTGACGCTCTTTTTTTAAATGAGTTCTTTGGATTTCTTTGCTTTGTAGCTGCCTGTTAGGAGACGAATCTCAAAGTTGTACAGTGCATACATATTTTGATAATAAATGCACTTTGAACTTTGAATTTGTTTAAGAGGGGACTATGGACCATGAAATGAAGGGAAGTAGGCAAGGAGAACTGGAAGGAGGGAATGTGTAGGTGATGGACATGTAGAGGGGACAGGGGAAGAGGCAGAGAGGAGTTGGCGGTGCCAGTGAGATAAGGAAAAAGAGGGCACATTGGAGAATGGATAATGAAAATTAAGGGGAAAACAATTACATTTTGAAATGGTCAAGAGACATGAAATGCATTTCAGGCCACTCTTTGCATCATAAACTACAAACAAGCTTTAGCCAGCGGTTATCCAGAACGAGCATGAGGTGGTCTTTTGGTGAATATAGGGCGCATCGTGTTCCTCCAATAAACGTTCAAATGCAAGAGGCAGTAAATCACTTGGCACTTCTCATCTACACTCAGTAGCCACATTATTAGGTAACCTGCTCATTCATCAGCCAATTATCAGAATGTTGAAGAAATACGTGACTGACTGTGGAATGATTGTTGGCACCAAATGGATAGCTTGAGTATTTCAGAAATGGCTGATTTATCTATCTATTAATTATTTAATTTTATCACCATGCAGCGTGGAATAGGCCCTTCGAGTCACACCGTCCAGTAACCCAATTTAACTCGAGCCTAATCAGGAAACAATTTACAATGACCAATTAACCAACCAACCAGCACATCTTGGGATTGTGGGAGGAAACCAGAGCACCCAGAGGAAGCCCATGCAGTCATGGGGAGAATATGCAAACTCCTTGCAGACAGCTGTGGAAATTCAACCCAGGTTACTGGAACTGCAAAGCATTGCAAAGTAACTACTGCATTATTGTGCCATCCACGATTCCCTGGCATTTTCATGCACAACACTCTCTAGAGATTACAGAGAATGCTGTGAGAAACAAAAGAACATCCAGTTAGCCGACGAAAACACCTTGTTAATGAGAGAGTTCAGAGGAGAATAGCCAGACTGGTTCAAACTGACAGGAAGGCAACAGCAGCCCAAAACAACCACATTAGAACAGAGGTGTGCAGAAGATCATCTCTGAATGATCATCAAACCTTGAAGTGGACGGGCTACAGCAGCAGAAAATCACAAACATACTCAGTGGCCACTTCATTAGGTACAGAAGGTACCTGTAAAGTGACCACTGAATGACCAAGTAAGCTTTAGCCAGCAGTTATCCAGAATGAGGAAGACTAGGTCCTTTGGTAATTACAGACAATATCGCATTCCTCAAATAAACATTCAAAAGCAAGTGGCAGTAATTCATATGAAACTTCTTTTCATCTATTACTGGAAAGGAATTAATTAGTTAGGGAAGGGATTTGGAGGGGTACTTCCTGTTTGGCTGTTCATCATCCTAGAACAGGCCCATTGTCAGCTTTTCTATATGCCCACTAAACAGAGACCAAGGCATTTGCAAAATGAGATATTAACCCCTCCATAATGGGTTTTGGCCCAAAACAACGATGTTTATTTTCCTTTATCAGTGCTGCCTGACTTGTTGAGTTATTCCAGCAATGTGTCTGTGTGGGCGTATGCGTGCATGTACGTTTGTCATGTCTGGGTCTGTGTCCGTGTGGCTCAAAGAATCTCATGGTTAAGGATTAATCCTAAATACACACACTAGTCAAACTAACTGCTAAGAGGAACCATGATCTGGATGAGGGGTGGTAAATTGGATTAGTAAGTATGCAGATGATACTAAGATAAGTGGCATTGTGGATAATGAAGTGGGTTTTCAAAGCTTGCAGAGAGATTTAGGCCAGTTAGAAGAGTGGGCTGAAAGATGGCAGATGGAGTTTAATGTTGATAAGTGTGAGGTGCTACATTTTGGTAGGAATAATCCAAATAGGATATACATGGTAAACGGTAGGGCATTGAAGAATGCAGTAGAACAGAGTGATCTAGGAATAATGGTACATAGTTCCCTGAAGGTGGAATCTCATGTGGATAGGGTGGTGAAGAAAGCTTTTGGTATGCTGGCCTTTATAAATCAGAGCATTGAGTATAGGACTAGGGATGTAATGTTAAAATTGTACAAGGCATTGGTGAGGCCAAATTTGGAGTATTGTGTACAGTTCTGGTCACTGAATTATAGGAAAGAGGTCAACAAAATAGAGAGCGTACAGAGGAGATTTACTAGAATGTTACCTGGGTTTCAGCACCTCAGTTACAGAGAAAGGTTGAACAAGTTAGGTCTTTATTCTTTGGAGCGTAGAAGGTTGGTGGGGGGGGACTTGATAGAGGTATTTAAAATTATGAGGGGGATAGATAGAGTTGACGTGGATAAGCTTTTTTCATCGAGAGTAGGGGAGATTCAAACGAGGACATGAGTTGAGAGTTAAGGGGCAAAATTTTAGAGGTAACATGAGGGGGAACTTCTTTACTCAGAGAGTGGTAGCTGCGTGGAACGAATTTCCAGTAGAAGTGGTAGAGGCAGGTTTGGTTTTGTCATTTAAAAAAAATTGGATAGGTATATGGACAGGAAAGGAATGGAGGGTTTATGGGCTGAGTGCAGGTAGGTGGGACTAGGTGAGAGTAAGCAGTTGGCACGGACTAGAAGGGCCAAGATGGCCTGTTTCCCTGCTGTAATTGTTATATGGTTATATATGTTCTTCAAGCCTGGTCACAATATATTGCTGCGAAAGCATTAATCGGCTTTTTATTTCGAACTGAGTTAAAACACTTTGTTTCTTTGCACCGATGTTCCACCATCTAGGCTTTTAAAATTTACATGATCACATTCCCAAACTGGCAAGCCCTTATCACAGTATTCCATTAAAAGATATGAGGAGTGTTTGATGGCTGTGGGTGTACTCACTAGAGTTTATAAGTATGAGACAGGAACTCATTGACCTATCGATTATTGAAAGAACCAAATAGAGTGAATGTGGAGAAAATGTTTTCTATAGTAGGAAGGGGGTGGGTGAATTGTTGGAATTTTTTGCCATAGGCGGCTTTGGAGGCCAAATCATTGGCTGCATTTAAAGCACAGGTTGATAGATTCTTGATCAGTCTGGGTGTCAATCGTTACGGAGAGAAAGCAGGAAAATGAGGTTGAGAGGTATGATCAAATGAGAGGTTTAATAAATCAGCTATGATGGAATGGCAGAACAGACTCAAAGGACCGAATTGCCTGATTCTGCTCCTATGTCTTTTGATATCAGTGCTTTTTGTAATTATAACTTTGCATAACCAAAATTTGACAGGAATATTTGGCTTTTTATATGTTCCTATGGGTGGCAGGGTGGAGATAAATCTTTACCAAAGGAAGTGTAAGGTGCTCCTTCCCTCGCTAGCCTACAGCTCACTCTTGGGCAAGGTGTAGCAACTGCTTAGCATTCCCCTCACCCCTGATCAGGGTCATGCGAAGCCACGAGAGTAGGTGGTGGGCCGTCGTACGAGCAGCTGGTGCACATTACAAGACCTGGTTATGCGATTACTGATGCCAGGCAGACAATCTCTGAAGAATATTGAAAATGGCTGGGGTCACTTGCCTTATAAAGACACTGCCCAGAAGGAGGCAATGGCAAACTACTTGTGTAAAACAAATTTGCCAAAAACAATCACAGCCAAAGATCATGATTGCACACGTCATACAACAAGTCACATGGTGATGACAATTATACTCGTTTCTTCTAAGCCTGTATTTCCCTACAAAGTAATTTGATTATCAAAGTCCATTCATATATGTCACCACATACTACCGAGATTCACAGCAAATACGGAGCAACACAATAGCATCAATGAAAAACCACATATAACAAAGATAGACAAACAACCAATCTGCAAAAGACAACAACTGCAAACACAAAAAGGCAGAGGGGAGATCTGATAGAGGTTTACTAGATTATGAGAGGCATAGATAGACAGGGAGCACCTGTTTCCCAGGGTAGAAATATCTAAAACTAGAGGGCATTCATTGAAGGTGACAGGGGTTAGGTTCAAAAGGATGTGAAGGGTAAGTTTTTTTGCTCATAGACTGGTGGACGACTGGAATGCGTTGCTGGTAATGGTGGCAGAGGCAAACACATTAGAGGCTTTTAGATGTTTAGATAGGCACATGAATGGAGATGGACAGATAAGGAAGGATTAACGTTTGAATGTTTTTGATTTGCTTTTTAGCTCGTTCGATACAACATTGTGGGTGGAATGGCTTAAACCTGTACTGTACTCTGTTTTATATTAGAATCCGAATCAGGTTTATTATCACTAGCATATGTCGTGAAATTTGTTAAATTAGCAGCAGCAGTACAATGCAATACATTAAACAGAAAGCAAAAAGTAAATTGCAGTAAGCACACATTTATCAAATAGATTAAAAATAGTGCAAAAACAGAAATAATATTATAAAAAGTGAAGTAGAGTTCACGGATTCAACATCCATTCAGAAATCAGATGGCAGAGGGGAAGAAGCTGTTCTTGAATCGTTGAGTGTGTGCCTTCAGGCTCCTGTACTTCCTGATGAGAAGAGGACATGTCCTGGGTGATGGAGGTCCTTAATAATGGACGTTGCCTATATTAGCTCTATTCAAAGTGCTTTCAACTTCTATTCATTTGAAACTCAATGAGATAAATAGTGCAGGAGTGAATTTTATGAAATATCACTCTAGATCTTGCAGCAACTTTGAGATTTCACTTATAGCTTTTCTATGCAGAAATTCCAGCATTGTCTGCTATCTTTTCCAATGGAATTAAGGTAGGTTACCCGAATTGACCTAAATTTCTGGTTTTTAATCTTTCACTGGGGCAACATTTTACATTCAGCGGCCACTAATTAGGTACAGGAGTGTCACTAATAAAGTGGCCACAGGAATGGAACCAATTCTGATCTCCTCCTGCTGCTATCTATCCACTTTTAGGTTTGACATGTTGTGTGTTCAGAGATGCTCTTCTGCATACCACTGTTGTAAAGTGGTTACTGTCACCTTGCTCACTACTTTTATTTCTATTTTGCACTAGTTATTCAACTATATATAAAACTGACAGTAATTCTGTAAAAATGTTTCTATTATCATGTATCGCATCATGCTGCTGCTGTAAAGGCATTTGCTGGTGATATTAAGCCTGATTCTGATTCCGTCAGATTGAAGCAGTCTGGCCATTTTTCTTTGACATCTCTCAATAACGAGGCACTTTCACCCACAGAACTGCCACTCTGCCAAACTGGATGTTTGTTTTGGTCTTTTCACACCATTCTCTTTAAACTTTAGAGACTGCTGTGCATCAAAATCCCAGGAATTCAGCAATTTCTGAGATACTCATACCACCCTGTCTGGCACCAACAGTCAATGTCACTTAGATCACATTTCTTCCCCATTCTGACATTTGGTCAGTACAACAACTGAACCTTTTGACCATGTCTGCATGGTTTTATGCACTGAGTTGCTGCCACATGATTGGCTGATTAGATATTTGCATTATTGAGCAAGTGTACAGGTGTACCTAATAAAATGCCCACTGAGTGTAATGAAATAGCAAGCATTGTGGACAAGAAAAATAACAAAAATATCTGAAACTGCAAATGATTAATAAAAAACATTTTATATTTAGTATACTTCTTTTAAAGGAATGTTTCAATTTTTATTTGACATCAGTAATTATTTAACTACAGGGATTTACTACGATGCTGACTGGACTAGAGGGCATGTCTATTGAAGACAGGCTGAACAAGCTATGAATTTTCCCTATGGAACAAAGGAGGATGAGAGGTGTACAGGATGAGGCATAGATAGAATAGACAGACAGAGACTTTTCCCACAGGGCAGAAATAGCTAAAAGAAGGGGGCATAATTTTAAGGGGATCGGAGGAAGTATAGGGGACATGCCAGAGGTACGTTCCGGTGAGTGGTGGGTGCGTGGAGAACCTACAAGGGGTGATGGTGGAGGCAGATACATTAGTGGCATTTAAGAAACTCTTAGGCACAAGGATGACAGAAAAATGGAAAGTTATGTAGAAAAGGAAGATTAGATAGGTCTTAGAATAGGTGTGCGGCTTAGGTCACCTATCTACAGGACAGATGTAAATAAGGTTGAAAAAAATGTTGCCAGATCTGAAGGAAGTGAGTTACAAGGAATGATTGATGAGGCTAGGACTTTATTCCTTGAAACAGAAGATTAAGAGGAGATAGAGGCATACAAAATTATGAGGATATAGATATGGTAAATGCAAGCAGGCCTTTTCCACGGAGGTTGGGTGGGATTGCAAGAGGTCATAGATTAAGGGTGAAAAGTGAAATTTAAGGGGAAAATGAGGGGAAACATCTTCACTCAGAGGGTTGTGATAGTGCGGAATGAGCTGCCAGCATGATGCTTACGAGTTCTATTTCACTGTTTAAGAGAAGTTTAGATAGGTACATAGTTGACCTATTTGCCTATCACCACAATCTCAATGGCTCTTCACACAGCCTTAGACCACCTGGACAACACAAACACCAACACCAGGATGCTGTTCATTCACTATAGATCAGCATTTAACACATCATTCCCACAATCCTGATTGAGAAGTTACAGAACCTGGGCTTCTGTACCTCCCTCTGCAATTGGATCCTTGACTTCCTAACCAGAAGACCACAATCTGTGCAGATTGGTGATAATATCTTGTCTTCGCTGATGATCAAACCTGCTTAGCCCGCTGCTCTACTCTCTGTACACACGATTGTGTGGCTACGCATAGTTCAAATACCATCTATAAATTTGCTGATGATACAACCACTGTTGGTAGAATCTCAGGGGGTGACGAGAGCGAGATAAGCCAACTAGTGGAGTGGTGTCGCAGCAATAACGTTGCACTCAACGTCAGTAAGATAAAAGAGCTGATTGTAAACTTCAGGAAGGGCAAGATGAAGGAACACATACCAATCTTCATAGAGGGATCAGAAATAGAGAGAGTGAGCAGTTTCAAATTCCTGGGTGTCAAGATCTCAGAGGACCTAACTTGGTCCCAACATGTTGATGCAGTTATAAAGGCAGCAAATCAGCGACTACATCAGGAGTTTGAAGAGATTTGGTATGTCAACAAATACGCTCAAAAACTTCTATTTTGAGAGCATTCTGACAGGCTGCATCACTGTCTGGTAATGGGGGGGGGGGGCTACTGCACAGAACCGAAAGCTGCTGCAGAGGGTTGTAAATTTAGTCTGCTCCATCTTGGGTACTAGCCTACAAAGTATCCAGGACACCTTCAGGGAGCGGTGTCTCAGAAAGGCAACATCCATTGTTAAGGACCTCCAGCACCCAGGGCGTGCCCTTTTCTCACTGTTACCATCTGGTAGGAGATACAGAAACCTGAAGGCACACACTCAGCGATTCAAGAACAGCTTCCCCTCTGCCATCTGATTCCTAAATGGACACTAAACCCTTGGACACTACCTCACTTTTTTTTTTAAATATATGTATTATTGCACAAATTTTAATCTATTCAATATACGTATACTGTAATTGATTTACTTATTATTTTTCTTCTTCTATATTACCTATTGCATTGAACAAATTCCACGGCACATGCCAGTGATAATAAACCTGATTCGGGATGGTAGGTATATGGTGGGCTACAGTACTGGTGCAGGTCAATGGGAGTGGGCCGTTTAAATGGACTAGATGGGGCGAAGAGCCTGTTTCAGAGCTGTACTTTTTTATGTTGTAATTAAAAAACAGTGCTGCTAGGTTGCTGTCAGAATTCTTTACATGACAGGCCAGCTGACTGCCAAGAACTACCTTATAGAAGCACAGTACACAGAAGGGCCCTTTGACACACCGTGCCCAGGTTGACCACTAACAGTAACCCCACTTCATGCCTTGACAATTTGAGTGTTCATTTAGCTTTTTCTTAAAGAGAGTACCTACCTCCATCATCCACTCAGCTTACTAATCTAAGAGACGGTAAAGGGGAAGACGTGGGCTTCATACTCCCCTTTCTCCCCAGATCACCCTCCACCCTTGCTCCCCAGGCTTACACTGTACGGTCTTTGATGACGGTGCTGATTTTGTTTAAATCCTCTCCGAAGCGCTTAACAGCCGAGCGCAGCATCTCAATCTCTGTGTCCGTCCACTTGGCACTGGCGAGAAGAGAGAAAAAAATGGAAAACAAAATGTGGGAGAGCTGGGAACGCAAAGTTAAATTCCACGAGGGCCCAAACTCTGCATGGAAATGGACCACTCGGCCCACTAAGTCTGCACTAGCCATCCAGCACCCGTCTGTGCAAATCCTGGATTATTCTCCCTGCATTCCCAACAACTCCCCACCATGTTGAGCTCCTCACCTACAGACCAGTGTCAATTTACTGTGGACAATTATCTTACCGACCTGCCCATCTCTGGGATGCAGAGGAAACCCAATTACTTGGAAGACACTGTCACAGGGAGAACGTGCAAATTCCACACAAAGGTCGGGACCTAAGGTCAGTCACCCGAGACACTGGCTCTACCTGCCACACAACCACGCATGTTCTCAGTGCTGATGAAAGATCAATGAAGATAGCATGACTGAGGTGAAGGTCAAGCCCACATGGTGGCTGAGTCAGGCACCAAGGTGAAGCAGTTCCTCAACAAATCTACCATCCCGTGTACATGCCATGGGTTACATGCAAGCAGTCAAGACAACTCCTGTACTGGCACAGCTTCCACCACCGTATCCCGACAAGCTGCATCACTGCCTGGCATGGAAATACCATTGCCCAGGAATGGAAAAGACTACGGAAAGTGTTGGGGATAGCCCAGTCCATCAAAGATAAAGCCCTCCCCACCATTGAGCACAGGTACAAGGACTGCTCCCACAAGAAAGCAGCAAACCCAACCAACCAGGTCAGGCTCTTTTCTCACTACTACCACTGGGCAGGAGGTACAAGAGAATAGGTCCACACCACCGAGTTCAGGAACAGTTACCACTCAACAACCATCCAGCTCCTGAACCAGCATGGATAACCTCACTCACCTCAACTTGAACTAAATCCACAACCTACAAACTTATTTTCAAGGACTTCTCCATGTTCTCAATTTTTTTTTTAATGTTTGCACAATGCATTTTGCTTGCATGTTGTGTTATAGCATATTCTGGACTTAGAGCAAAACATTAACTTCAGCCACCAGTCTTCAAATCTGAATATAGACCTTCGATTAAATTTAAAATGCTGCTCTGGGCAATAGGTTCCCAAGAGTCATGAACCACAGTTAACTACAAGACTAGGCAATGCTGATTTAAAATTCATTTTGGTGATGGAGTATGGGTGCAAAGAAGGAGGTGTTAAGTTATACGTAATTCAAATTACGTATTAATTGAATTCTAGATTTTTTTAAAAAATTGTCCTTTGATCTTTAGCATATAGTGTCATATAATATTGGGTCAAGCAGGTCTCGTCCTCCGAAAGGGTCTCATATGATGCCTGATGTATCTCATTTTGTCGAATAAAGAGACCACACCTACCAGCTAAGTCTCTCCAGTGACTCTGTTCCATAGAACATTACAGCGCAGAAACAGGCCTTTTGGCCCTTCTTGGCTGTGCCGAACCATTTTTCTGCCTCGTCCCACTGACCTGCACCTGGACCATACCCCTCTCATCCATGTACCTGTCCAAGTTTTTCTTAAATGTTAAAAGTGAGCCCGCATTTACCACTTCATCTGGCAGCTCATTCCACACTCCCACCACTCTCTGTGTGAAGAAGCCCCCCCCCATGTTCCCTTTAAACTTTTCCCCCTTCACCCTTAACCCATATCCTCTAGTTTTTTTCTCCCCTGGCCTCAGTGGAAAAAGCCTGCTTGCATTCACTCTATCTATACCCATCATAATTTTATACACCTCTATCAAATCTCCCCTCAGTCTTCTACACTCCAGGGAATAAAGTCCTAACCTATTCAACCTTTCTCTGTAACTCAGTTTCTCAAGTCCCGGCAACATCCTTGTAAATCTTCTCTGCACTCTTTCAACATTAATACCCTTCCTGTAATTCTGTGACCAAAACGGCACACAATATTCCAAATTTGGCCTCACCAATGCCTTATACAACCTCACCATAACATTCCAACTCTTAAACTCAATACTTTGATTTATAAAGGCCAATGTACCAAAAGCTCTCTTTACTACCCTATCTACCTGTGATGCCACTTTTAGGGAATTTTGTATCTGTATTCCCAGATCCCTCTGTTTTACTGCACTCCTCAGTGCCCTACCATTTACCTTGCATGTTCTACCTTAGTTTTTCCTTCCAAAGTGCAATACCTCACACTTGTCTGTATTAAACTCCATCAGCCATTTTTCATCCCATTTTTGCTCATGTGATAATTGGTCATTTGTCAGTCTTTATGTATAGTCTTCATTAATATTATTGTACTTCGTTACTTTCCTGTATTTTCACTGTGGAATGGGTGACATCTCTCTGTTCCCTGTGTGAGAGAGAACACCTGTGGCATGAACTGTTGCGTAAACAATAATATTTGTTGACTGTAGATCATGATCTCCCTTTAGGTGCTGTGCAGTTGCTTGGTGGGTAGTGAGTGGGAGGAGTCAGGGGAGTGAGGGGGCATTGCTGCTTGGATGGGGGAGGGGAAAGGGGGCTTTTGGGTTCTAACATTTTTCAATCGTTCATTCACTTTGGGGTTCTTCTGTTTTTCGTGGATGTCTGTGAAGAGTAAATATTTCTGGTTGTGTACTGTATACATTCTTTGATAATAAACTGAAGCACTTGAAATGCCAGCAAGAAAATAAACCTCAAGATAATGTACGGCAATCAATACCCTGATAGTAAATTTACGTTGACTGTCCTTCTTTAATGGGATGAGTGGCACACTTTAGTCAACGATAGATGGACCTTATCCCAGGGTGTGGTAGCCTGTAAGGTACTAGGAGCAAAGTTTTCACAAGTGGGAGGTCAGGAATTGAAGAAGAAAAGTAGTCTTGAAACATAATGCCTCATGTGACACTTCTGTGGATGGCCACTTACCCAGCCGGCGAGGAATCGGCCACCGGGTGAAGCTGCATGGTCAACTCTCCCAGCTTGGTGAAGGCAGCACCGGCTGCAGAGAATATCTCGCCCACCTGCAAGGTCAGAGGGAAAGTGAGAGCTCTGCCAAGGGGTGATCTGATCTCTCCCTATATTTTATTTATACAATATATACTACTGTATTTATATATAAATGAGGAATTCTAGGGTGACACTATTGATCGATTATTTTACTAATTCTAAAGTATTATTGGCCTACAATGAGGAGACTATTGATTATTAAAACCTGTATTACTGTAGTGTGATTGGAGATTGATCATATAAATAAGGAAAATGAACACAGTGGGCAGCATGGTAGTGTAGTGGTTAGCACCAGTGACCCGGGTTCAATTCCCACCGCCGTCAGTACGTTCTCCTTATGACCGTGTGGGTTTTCTCCAGGTGCTCAGGTTTCCTACTACAGTCCAAAGACATACCAGTCAGTAGGTCATTGTCAATTATCTCGTGATTGGGCTAGAGTTAAATCAGAGGGGTTGCTGAGCGGACAGGCTCGAAGGGCCTATTCTGTGCTGTACCTCAGTAACAAAATTTTAAACAAAACATACACAAGGTTACTAATTGGTCAGTATCTGTATTCAACTAATCAAGAACACAAAAGATTAAAAATTTCATTCTTCCAACGATCTATACTCAAGTATGAATCCGATTTCCAAGTAACTGCAATAGCCTTTTTGGCTACTGCCAATGCAATTTTTATGAATTCTTTCTGATATTTATTCAATTTGAATGTCGATTTTATCCCTTCAATATCGCCTAGTAAAAATAATATTGAATTATGTGGAAGTTTTATTCCAATAATTTGTTCGTAAAACTCTTAAATTTGTCCAAAAAGATTGAATTTTAAAACAAGACCGAGTGTAAAAAAGTACCAATTTCTTGATTACATCGAAAACATTGATCAAATAAATTTGAGTTTAATCTATTTATTTTTTGTGGTGTAATATATATTTGATGTAAAAAGTTATATTGTACACATCTTAGTCGAACATTTATTGTATTTGTCATACTGTCAAGGCATAGTCTTGACCAACTTGTTTCATCAATTTTAATATTCAAATCAGTTTCCCATTTTTGTCTTGACTTATGAATTCCTTGTTTAATTGCCTGTTTTTGAATCAAATTATACATACCAGAAATAATTTTTTTAATTTTTCCTTTATGAATTAAAGTTTCTATTTCATTAGGTTTCGGCAATAACATTGTTTGACTCAGTTTATCTCTTAAATAAGCCCTTAATTGGAAATAACAGAAAAGTGTTATTTGATATTTTATATTTATTCTTTAATTGGTCAAATGACATTAATATACCTCCTTCAAAACAGTCTCCCATATATCTAATCCCTTTGTGAAACCAGTTGATTATCCATTGTAAAAGGGTTAAGTTTATTTTGAATTAGTCTCTTTGCTAATAAAGATTTCTTTATCTCATCATCAACATTTATCTTATTCCATAAATCAATCAAATGTTTTAGTATAGGAGATTCTTTCTTTTCCCGTATTCATTTAGATTCCCATTTATATATAAAATCTTCTGGTATATTTTCTCCTATTTTGTCTTATAATATAAGAGATAAATATGAAATATTTCTGAAAATTTGGCACCCTTATTTACAAAAAATAGGAATAAATATATAGGTGCTCCGAAAATAAAATTATTGGTTATCTGGGGAAAGAAATAAATATACAAATTAAAGCTATTATGAACTCCGTGGAGCATGTGGGGATCTTCCGATATCCAGGCATTCTTTCTTTCTTTCTTTTTTCTTCTATAGGGATATGTGAGGGGGGAAGGGTTGATAATTTTTTTTTCTTTCTGTAACCTATTTGAAAATTCAATAAAAAAATAAAAATAAAAAAAAAACACAAAAGATTCTACAGACATTGTAAATCCAGAGCAACACACACACAGCTGGAGAAACTTGGCAGGTCAGGCAGCAACTATGGAGTGGAAAAGAATCCTCTTGGCAGCAAGACAAAAATACTGTAAGTCAAAACATAGAATAGTACAGCATATTACAGGCCCTTGGGCCTGCAATGTTGTGCTGACCCTCAAACCCCGCCTCCCATATATCCCCCCCCCCCCACCTTAAATTCCTCCATATACCTGTCTAGTAGTCTCTTAAACTTCACTACTGTATCTGCCTCCACAACTGACTCAGGCAGTGCATTCCACGCACCAACCACTCAATTATCAAAAAATTACAAAACTGAATAAATGAACAAATGAAGACTACAAACAAGGCAGTGATCACGAGTTCATGGACCATAAATAGTCGAGGGGAAGAAGCTGATCCTAAGACTTTGAGTGTGGGTCTTCAGACTCTGGTACCTCCTCCCTGATGATAGTGATGGGAAGAGGACATGTCCCAGGTGGTGAAGAGTCCTAATGATAGATGCTTGAGATGCCACCTTTTGAAGATGGTGGGGAGGGTTGTGCCCCGATGGCAATGGTTGAATTTACAAATCTGTGTTTCACACCCTGTGCATTGAACCTGCACCCCAAATTCTACCTCGCAGGTACATACTCAGGGCACTTTACTGCGGCCAATTAATCTTCCAACCTACTTGTCTCTGGCTAGAGGAAGCAAACAATGGTCCCGGAGGAAATCCATAAAATCTGAATGCAAACTGAAGACTGTGTGTACCAATTAGGAGCTTAGCAGGTCAGTCAGCATCCATGGATGGGAATAAACAGTCTATGTTTCGGGCTGAGACTTGTCATCAGGATTGGAAAAGAAGGGGGAAGAAGTCGGATTAAGATGGTGGGGGGAGGGGAGTAAGAAATACAAGGTGCAAAGAGCAGGTAAGTTGATTGGTAAGGGCTGGAGAAGGGGGAATCTGATAGGAAAGGATAGAAGACCATGGAAGAAAGGAAAGGGGGAGGAGCACCAGAGGGAGGTGATGGGCAGGTGAGGAGAGAAGGTGAAAGGGAAATGGGAATAAGGAACGGTGAAGGAGAGAAGGGGGGCAATTACTGCAAGTTTGAGTAGCTGATGTTCATGTTATCAGTTTTGAGGCTACCCAGATGGCATATGTGTTGCTCCTCCAACCCGAATGGGGCCTCATCACAGCAGTAGAGGAGCTCATGGACTGACATGTTGGAATGAGAATGGGAATGGGAAATAGAATTGAAATAGGAGGCCACCAGGAAATCCCGCTTTTTGCTGCAGATGGACTGAAGGTGCTCAACGAAGCAGTCTAAATTGGGTCTCACAGGAGATTGGAATTGACTTCAGGCGACTGAAGAAAAGGCACTTCCTTCTGCACCAATTAACTTACCAACCTGTATAGTACGTCTTTAGGCCGTGGGAGAAAACCAGAGCACTCGGAGGAGACCCAAGTAATTGCAGGGAGAATGTACAAACTCCTTACAGGCAGCGGTGGAAAATGAACTCACGTGACTAGTACCAAAAGCGTTGTGCTAAGCACTACGCTACTGCGCCACCCCAATGAACCTGAAATTTGACACTGCTGTCTTTACCAAGTCTGACACTACATATGCCATCTTAATTCAGGGACGATGAGAGTAAAAACAATAAGTGCCAATCTCAGAGGGGAGGTGGGAGAGGGGTGGAGGCATATGTTTCAGGTCAAGACCCTGCATCAGAACTAGTACACTAATTTTTAAAAAGTCTGATTGATGAAATGTTTTGTGCTTCCAGAGTTGATGACTATTTGGCTCAGATTTAAATACTTGCTGAAAGCAGGGTTAGAAATTACAATAATAAACACAAATAAGTCTGCAGATGCTAGAAGTCCAAAGCAACACACAGAAAAGGCTGGAGAAACTCAATCGGTCGGGCAGCATCTACGGAAATGAGTAAATAGCCAACCTTTCCGAATGAGACCCTTCCTCAGGACTGAAAAGGTAGGGGGAAGAAATATGGCATATCCCCCTTTCCTTCTCAGTCCTGAAGGGTCTCAGCCCAAAGGTTAGCTGTTTATTCATTTCCATAGATGCTGCCTGACCTGCTGAGTTGCTCCAGCATTGTATGTGTGTTGCTTTAGCGTTTGCAATAAGCATCTCATTCTATTTTCTCCCATTTTGAGGAAGTGACTAAACAGATTGATGATGGTAGAGCAGTGGATGTAGTGCATATGGATTTCAGCAAGGCAATTGATAAGGTATCCCATGCAAGGCCTATTGAGAAAGAAAGGAGGCATGGGATCCAAGGGGAAAATACTTTCTGGATTTAGAACTGGCTTGCCCCCAGAAGGCAAAGAGTTGTTGTAGATGGGTCATATTCTGCATGGAGGTCGGTCACCAGTGGTGTGCCTCTGGGACCCCTACACTTCGTGATTTTTATAAATGACCTGGATGAGGAAGTGGAGGGATGGGTTAGTAAGTTTGCTGATGACACAAAGGTTGGAGGTGTTGTGGATAGTATGGAGGGCTGTCAGAGGTTACAGCGAGACATTGATAGGATGCAAAACTGGGCTGAGAAGTGGAGTTCAACCCAGTTAAGTGTGAAGTGGTTCATTTTGGTAGGACAAATATGATGCCAGAATATAGCATTAATGGTAAGGCTCTTGACAGTGTGGAGGATCAGCAGGATCTTGGGTCCGAGTCCACTGGACCCTCAAAGCAGCTGTGCAGGTTGACTCCGTGCTTAAGAAAGCATACAGTGTATTGGCCTTCAACAATCATGGGACTGAGTTTAGGAGCTGAGAGGTAATGTTGCAGCTATATAGGACTCTGGTCAGGCCCCACTTGCAGTAGTGTGTTCAGTTCTGATCACCTTACTATAGGAAGGATGTGGAAACCATAGAAGGGGTGCAGAAGAGATTTACAACAATGTTGCCTGGATTAGGGAGCATGCCTTATGAGAATAGGTTGAGTGAACTCGGTCTTTTCTCCTTGGAGCAACGGAGGATGAGAGGTGACCTGATAAGAGTGTGTAAGATGATGAGAGGCATTGATTGTGTGGTTAGTCAGAGGCTTTTTACCAGGGCTGAAATGGCTAGCATGAGAGGGCACAGTTTTAAGGTACAGAGGAGATATCAAGGGTAAGTTTCTTTTACGCTAAGTGAGTGCTGTGGAATGGGCTGCAGGCGACGGTGGTGGAGGCGGATACGATAGGGTCTTTTAAGAGACTCCTGGACAGGTACATGGAGCTCAGAAAAAGAGGGCTATGAGTAACCCTAGGTAATTTCTCAGGTAAGGACATGTTCGGCACAGCTTTGTGGGCGAAGGGCCTGTATTGTGCTGTAGGTTTTCTATGTTTCTCCCAGTTCTCATTATTAGTGTACATTTAACAGCTTATTCAATATTTACAATTTGACTTTTAAAAATGACACTGCTTACCTTGGTAGATGCAGAGGTCATACTTTCCTTATTCAGAACCAGCTAGCAAGCAAACGCCACAAGATAGATACGTAGCTGGTGTCAAATCAAAGCCTTTGGATAGCTGCTGAACGTTGCTCGCCTACTACTGGAAATTTTAAACTGAAAAAGGCAAATTACGTTTCAGTGTACACAAAATATTTCAAAGCAATGCCCCGGAAGGTAAAGCAATGCAAAGGTCTCTGCTAAATACAGTAAAATATAGTAGACTCCAATGCAACTCAGTACAGTAAGCGGAGACACAGCCAGAAGCCGCGTACCACTCGCTATCTCCCAAAGCAGCCAGTCGCCCTTTCAATTCGCAATACGAGTTAACGCCCCGGGATCCCAGGCCTGCTTCCACCCTGCAGGCCGGGGATCGGTTCCAAGCCGCGGCCCGTCACTCGCTCTGATCCTCGGGCTCAATTGGCGCTCCAAGGACAAACGCCCAGCTCCCTAATTTGCCCAACGATTGTATCCCGCGCTATTCTAGGCCGATCTCCCGCGTCTCCCGGAGCAACTTCTGCCTTGCTCTCATTGGATAGTGTCTTTACGATCTGCGTCCCGATTGGTCAACATATACGTCCGTTAACACTGAATTCGGCCTCTTTCCATAAAGCCAACATGCGTATTGGATGTTTTTCCAGCATTTTTATTGGCTAAAGTCTATATCAATCACAAATTAAACGTGCTTCGGTGTTTTTGTCCGATCGGTCGACGATTCTTACTGATCACGTGAAGTGTCAATCAACAATGAATCCGCTCCCTCCCTGTACGCCTGCATCCGGAGCTGGTTTACATTTAATCTTTTATCCACCCCAATAAATCAAAAAGCCTAACGCTTTAATTCAGTTTTTCACGTTGAGTGATCACTATGAAATCCCTGTTTTGATTGATTATAAATGGATCGCCCCTCCGTCTAAAATCCTATCCATTGGATTAGCTTCCTTTTATTCTTTGCATTCAGTAGTGTAACTTCAGTAGTATAGTTAAGAATAGTTATATATAATTATGAATAAAGTTTCATAAAACATTAAAAATTCTCCCCCAGACGTCTTTCAGTCATTCGTCAATCGTATTCCAGCTTGATTAAAATCCTGCCATTATCTCAATCTCATTGGAAGACGTTCTCATTGATTCGTTGGCTTTCTACCGTTTCCCCAATGGAAAACAGATATGGGTGATTGACAATCAGACTTTCGATGTTATTAGCTAGCTGACGTTGCCCATCAGAGACTGTTCCCGCCTTCACTGGGGAGGAGCGGTGGTTCTGCAGTACCATCTGTCTCTGGGGAAGTCAGTAGAAGCGTGTCAAGTTCAACATCAATGAATCATAATCAAGATTATTATTACTGACATGAGTCATGCAATTTTTTTGTGTGGGAGCATAGTGTAAAACATAAAAATCACTATAACTTATAAAGCAACACACACAAGATGCTGGAGGTTCTATCACGGGTACTAGCCTCTATAGTATCCAAGACATCTTAAAGGAGCTTCAAAAGGGCGACGTCCATCATCAAAGACCCCCATCACCCAGGTCATGCCCTTTTCCCATTGAAAGGAGGTACAGAGCCTGAAGGCACACACTCAGTGATTCAGGAACAGCCTCTTCTCCTCTATTATCCGATTTCTGGATGGACTAAACCCATGAACACTACCTCACTCCATTTTTTTAAATTTGTGGTTTTGCACTATTTATCTTAATTCAACTACTTGACATACATATATGTTTACTGTAATTCAATTTTTTTCCTATATTTATCATGCTTTTGCATTGTACTGCTGCAGCAAAGTTAACAAATTTCACAACATATGCCAGTGATATTAAACCTGATTCTGATTCTGAGAAACACAGCAGATCAGGCAGCACCTATGGAAATGAACAGTCAACTTTTTGGGCCAAGACCGTTTATCAGGAAGGGGAACATGCCAGAATAAAAAGGTGGGTGGGAGGGGAAGGAGGACAGCTAGAGGTGATAGGTGAGTGGGAACAATCAAGGGCTGGAGAGGGAGGAATCTGATTGGAAAGAAGAGTGGATCATAGAAGAAAGACAAGGAGGAGGGAAGCCAGGGGGGAGTAATATGCAGGTGAGAAGAGGTAAAAGTCAGCGTGAGGAAAGGGGGGGGGGGGATCTGTTTACCGGAAGGAGAAATCGATATTCCTGCCTCAGCTTGGAGGCTACCCAAATGGAATATAAGGAGTTGCTCCTCCACCCTGAGGGTGGCCTCATCTTGGCAGAAGAGGAGGATGTGGATCGACATGTCAGAATAGGAATAGGAATCAGAATTAAAACGCTTGGCCACCAGGAAGTCTTACTTCTGGCAATAATGCAGAGGTGCTCGATGAAGTGGTCTCCCAGTTTATGACGGGTCTCACCAACGTGGGCACAACTTACAAAACTAAATAGTGCAAGAGACCAATAGCAAGGTAGTGTTCATGGGCTCGTGCATTATCCAGAAATCTGATGGCAGAGGGGAAGATGCTGTTCTTACTCTGCTGTGTGTGTGGGTCTTCAAGCTCCTGTACCTCCTCTCTAATGGTGGTAATGCAAATAGGGCACGTCCCGGATGCTGGATGTCCTGAGTACTGGATACTGGCTTCTGGATGCACCACCTCTTCAAGATATCCTTGATGGTAGAGTTGTGCCTGTGAGGAAAATGGCTAAGTCTACAACCCTCTGCAGCCTCTTGTGATCCTGTGCATTGGAGAGTAAGATGCAACTAGTCAGAATTCTTGCCAAATATGGCCTCAGTTGTCAGGGCAGGGCCTCAAGCTGCAGGCTTGCCTGCTGATGCAGTCCAGATGAGGAGACAGCTGAGGCAGTGTAACATGGCACTGGGGCTGGCCTCTCCCGTCAGTGCTGCCCTCCAGTGTTCAACTGGTGGAATAAGTCTGGATTGCCATGAGCTCAAGGTCTTGGACTATACTTGTCTCCTTGTGTAATGAGGTGTGTTTATTTTTCTCTCTCTTACTATTTTGAATGGCACTTCAGCCCCAGAGGAACACTGTCTCACTCGACTATCTGGTTTGAGTGATATTTAAATGTAATTTAATTCTGATTTGATTTGAAGATACATCCCAAATCTCAATCTCTTTATCAAGTAGCGCCAGTGGCGTGTCTTCCTCCTGATAAACACGTTAGGCCTAGGATGTTGTTGATATTGTTGATACTCGAGAACCATGCCTTCACCGAATTATTGTGACCTTCAAGACCATCTTTACCTAGTCCTAGTTGTGCATAGCTTTAAATCTTTTACTGTCAATGACTCTACACTTCGAAAGGCTATGGCAAGTTCCACAGTTACCTGGGAACTGAAGAGAGAGGGGAATTAGTTCTGTAAAGCAAAATGGGAGTGTGCTGTTGTGACTGAGAAAACATTATTCAAAAAGATAGTAAGAACTGGATAAACACAGGATGAAGAATCAGTGCAAGGCTGTAATGACTCTACAAATATACACCAAATGGCCACTTTATTAGGTACGTTTTGTATGTTAGGCAGCCACTGTGAGCACGTTCATGGTTTTCTGCTGTTGTAGCCCATCCACTTCGAGGTTCGATGTGTTGTGTATTCAGAGATGCTCCTCTACACACCACTTTTATAACACGTTATTTGAGTTACTGTCACCTTCCAGTCAGCTTGAACCAGACTGGCCATTCTCCACTGACCTCTCTCATTAACAAGGCATTTTCATCCACAGAACTGGTTTTTTTTTGTTTTTTCGCACTATTCCCCAAACTCTAGATACAGTTGAGCATGAAAATCCAAGAGAACATAAGTTTCTGAGGTACTCAAACCACCCTGTCTGGCACCATCAATCATTCCACAAATCACTTTGATCATTAAATCTAAATCAAAAATCATGTTGTTCATTTCTGCAACTTGTGGCACATTGGGTGGCAATCTTGCCTTTTCTTTAGCGTTGTGTCTGTTTTTTTTAAAACAAGGCTGAGTTGCTAGCTTGATGCTCAACCCAGCATGGATGGAAAGCATACATGGAGCCTGCCAGATTCAAACTTGAGACCATTAGCCTTCACATCCAGTGCAACCTGAATCTGAAATCTGAAAAAAGGCTCAAGACATGTTAGGTGCTGACTTTTAAAGTTGGGAAGTTATATTGCTATTGTACAAAACCTCAATTAGGCCACATTTGGAGTATCATGTGCAGTTCTATTCGCACTCATTACAGGAAAGAGGTGCAGAAGAGGCTCAACAGGATACATTAGAGGGTATGAGTTCTAAGGAGAAGTTGAAGAAACTCGGTTTGTTTTCTCTGGAATGTCGGAGGCTGAGGGACACCTGATACAGAAATTGAGGTATATGGTCAAGGTCAAAATTCAAAGTTCATTGAAATGTTCCTACATTCAAGGACTCTATCTCATGCTCTCAATATTTACTGCTTTTTTATTTACACTATTGTTTCATTTTTTTGCATTTGCACAGTGCTGGCTTGTACATTCTACTTGAACAGCTTTTCATTGATACTGTTATAGTTATTATTTTATAGATGTAATGAGTATGCTCATAAGAAAATTAATCTCAGGGTTGTACATGGTGACATATGGACTTTGGTAATAAATTTACTTCCAACTTTGATGGAAATTTATTAAAGTATATATGTTACTATATCTTTGGGATACATTTTCTTGCAGGTATTTACAAGAAAATGAATAAATAGAATAGAATTTAAGAAAAGCTATACATAAACGAAGACTGGCAAACAACCAATGTGTAAAAGAATCAAAATTGTGCAAATAAAATATAAATAATACTGAGAACATGAGTTGCAGATTCCTTGAAAGTGATAAAGGGTAGATAAGCTCTCCCCATCCCCCAAAATTGGAGATGTCAAATACTAGAGGGCAAAGGTTTAAGGTGAAAGAGGGAAAAGTTCAAAGGAGATGGGTTTATTTTTCTACCTACAGAGAGAACAGATGGAGATGCATCTCTGTCAAAGGAGGTCTAAGGCCTCCTTCCCTCCACAAGCCTGCAGGTCACCCTCGGGCAAGGTGTAGCACCTGCTTAGCTCCCCACCCCAAAAATCAGGGTGACGTGAAGCCATGGGAGCAGGTGGTGGATGGTCGTATGAGCAACTGATGCTCATCACAAGCCCTGGTTATACGACAACTGACGCTAGGGAGACAACCTCCGAAGAGTATTGATAACGGCTGGGGTCACCCATCTAGTAAAGAGACTACCCAGAAGGCAGCGATGGCAAACTAGTTCTGTAGGAAAATTTGCGGAAGTACCATAGTGGGGATGGAAAGACAATGATCACACGTGTCATACAACACAGCACAGATGATACAGAGAGGAATGTGATTCCCATCGAGATAGTCAAAGCAAATGCTGCATGATAGCATTGTGTAAGAGGCACATAGACACATGAACAGGCAGCAAATGGAGGGATATAGGCCCCACACAGGCAGATGAGATTAGTTATATTATGGTCAGCAGAGATGTAATGGGCCAAAGGGCCTATTCCTGTGCTATTCTGTTCATGCAGAGATGGTCACAGAGAGAAAACAAGACAGCACCCATCCCCAGTGGAAATCTCTTTACATAGGGACCCTTCCCCTGTACACTGGGGACTTGAGTGGAAGGTGTTGGATAGGGCAGTACCATGCAACAGGTTTGTAAGTCTGTTCACTGACACCCTATCCACTTGTCCAGTCTGTGACCAGGTGGAGTCAGTGTACCACATTTACATGAAGTGTGAGGGGTTGCAGCCCTTATTCGATAGCTGAAGGGGGCTGTTCCTCGGGTTTTGGCTACACTTCAGCCCCGCGCTCTTGGTATATGAGCACCCAGTAAGGAAGGGGGCGGATTTCTCAGATGATCTACCAGTGGGTTTGCTCCTGGGCCTGGCCAGCAAGATGGTCATTGCCGACTGCCTTCCGGAGATACGTTCATGTCTGGGTGCCCTTGGAGAGGGAGCACAGGGTCACGATGGATACAGTGGGGGATTTCCTGGAAGGGTGGGCCCCCAGAGAGCAGAAAGAGGGGAGATTTGATAGATGTATACAAAATTAGGAGGGGTATAGATAGGGTAAATGCAAGCAGGCTTTTTCCCTCCCACTGAGATTGGGTGAGACTGGAACTAGATTTAATAGGTTAAACATGAAGGGGAACTTCTTCACTCAGAGTGGTGAGAGCGTGGAACGAGCTACCAGTGGAAGTGGTGAATGCAGGCTTGATTTCAATGATTAGGAGAAATTTGGATATGTACAAGGATGAGAGGGATATTGAGGGCAATGATCCAGGTCTGAGTCAATGCAACTAAGTTAGGCCCAGACTAAATGGGCTGAAGGACCTGTTTGTACATTGTATGACTACGACCTCACAGCCAGAACTGGAATGTAGAGATGTGGAGAAGATGGGTCCCAGTTGTTGTACTGAGAGTACGTATTTTCAAACATCACCCGAACCTGAACTTGAACATCACCCGAACCTGAACTACTGTGGAGAAACCGTGGTCTGGAATCTGCTCTGCACATGACCGAAAGAAACTAGAGATTGCTGGACACAGCTCAACCCATCACACTTTTCACTGCTTCAGCAAAGCAGCCAGCATAATCACCCCACCCCAGACTTACTCTCCTTCACCCCTCCCCCATCTGGAAGACACAAGCTCAAAAGTGGGTACACCAGGTTCAAGGGCAGCTTCCGTAATCAGACTCCCCTCAAGGTTCAAGGTACATTTATTATTAAAGTACGTACGCAGTATACAACTCTGAGATTCCTCTTCTCCAGACAGCCACAAAATGAAGGAAACAATGGGAGCCGCTCAAAGAAAAATATCAACCCCCGTGTACAAACAAAGTACAAGAACATCAAATCTCAAAATGTCTCGTCTGATGAGATGAATTTTTGACCCCAACCTACCTCATTATGATCTTGCACTTTATCATTCACCAGCAGTGCACCTTTTTGGTAGCTTTTCCACTTTATTCTGCTTTGTTTTTGTTTTATCTTTTGTCCCAGCTCAATACACTGTAAGTGATCTGATCTGTACAAACAGTATGCAAGACAAGCTTTTCGTTCTATCTCAGTACATGTGACAATGATAAATCAATTAACCCACACTGGGCTGAATGACAATAATTTTATTGTAATTCTTTTGTGTTTTCTTCCCCCAAATAATGGATCACTGACGTTGGTGCAAAAATGGTGCTCATCTCCCCATACACACCATCAACGTCAAGGCTGAACCAGAAACACGACATTGACACAGATAAACCGACCAGCATCTAAAGCTAGACATTTGGAGATGTGTATGGCTGAAGAATTAGTCACAATGGAATGAGGATCAAACAGATCGAGAAGAAAAAAAAATCCTAGAGGGCACCCCAGAATCAGATTTACAAAATGGGTGGTGTCGTAGTATTTAAAATTGTACATCAATTATTTCTAAACCACAAGAGACTCTGCAGAGTAGCACACACAAAATGCTGGAGGAACTCAACATCTATCAGGCAGCATCTATGGAGAGGAATAAAGGGTTGACGTTTCAAATCAAGGAACGGAAGGGGAAGAAGCCAAAAGGAAAGGGACTTCTTTCCCCCTTCCTTCCCAGTCCTGATGAAGGGTCTTTCCCTGAATATCCTGTTTATTCCACTCCATAGCTGCTGCATGATCTGCTGAGTTCCTCCAGCATTTTTGTGCATTGCCCTCTTTTCATTCAAATAAATTAAAAATTCAAAAGTTTCAAAAGACAAACACGCTCTTTATGGTCCAAGGCTTCCACATTGTCTAAAGGAGTGGAATTTGGACCCGGGGAAGGGGGAGAAAGCAGGAACCTATTAAACAATCTCCATGGAAACAAGGTCAGAAAATGGCAAGGACACAACTTTATTGTTTCACCTCGTCTTCCCCCGACCCCAGTCAATCCCAAATAAAAGTGACCCATTCCTGGGAGGGATTAGACCCAAGAGCAAGATGGGGAATGAATGGCAGACAACTACCAGTGACCCCACCCCCCCCACCCCGACAGTCAAGTGCAAACTTCCCAAGGAGAATTCCCCTCTATCCACACCTGAGAAGAGCAGAGAGAACTCGCCTCCCCGCACATTCCCAATAATTCCCCATTCCACAAGAAAACGAGACAAGGTCGATCACATTTAACCCCATCACTCCCACCTCCATCCTCCCACCTCCTCCCCAGCTAGTGAAATATCACTAACAAATTTATTTATATTAAAGCAGCAAGATTTCAAAAATACAAGATTAAATAAATGGTAACAGCAGGTCATTTAAAGGGGAGGGCATGGTGGGTCACCCAGTTGGGAAGTGGGTCAAGGAGACGGGACTGTTTTAGCGAACCATGTACTCCTTGCGTTTGTTCATGCGGATCTGGCAGAAGGAGAAGCCTCCCAGCACGATGTAAATGGCAGCAGCGATGAAGCAGTTGTAGCTGACCTGTTCGTAGAGCCGGTAGATGCGAGCCGGGGAGTTCCTGTGGGAGAGGCGAGAGAGGCATTGGTTGAAGGGCTAAGGGTCCAGTATTGATCAGCTACTCACCCTCCCACTGTATAACCCTCAGCCAGTCTCCAGCCTTATTGCAGACTCCTTTTGCAGTACTGCTAGTGCATCCCTCCCTCTTCTCCACCTCCCTCACCCGGATGCCTCCCTTCCACCGACACTCCAGTGCCTCAACTCCCTCTCCTGCCACAATGTCAACTCTATCCTCCTTCCCAGCCTCCTGGACTCAGCTCCCTCTTTCTTGCCACCCCTCCCCCCCCCCCAACTTTCAGGCCCCACAAGCTCCAGTTCCTGATCCGTCCACGGCCTCCGTGGAGTCTTTCTCGCCATCTTAATCAACACCCTAACTGAACCCACCAACAACAGAAAAGGGCTTTACTCAACCACGCGATCCCTCCAACCCTCTACCGCGTTCTTGTGCCAGTTCAAGGGCTAACCAGATCTAGATTTGGAGACACAGCACAGTAACAGGCCCTTCTGGGCCATCGAGCCCACATGGCCCAATTACACCCATGTGGCCATTTGGACTGTGGGAGGAAACTGGAGCACCTGGAGGAAACCCATGCAATCACAGGGAGAACGTACAAACTCCTTACAGGCAGCCAGTAGCAGGACTGAACCCTAATTGCTGGCACTGTAGAAGCAGCATGCTACCATGTCTACACCTCCCTCCTTGCCCCCCACCACCTACCCACACGCCCCTGCCCTGTGACACCCCAACCCCTGCACCACCAAATGTAAACTTACTCCGCAAAATCCTCCTCGGTGAACGGAACGTCTTCGATCAGCACCGCCGAATGGATATTGAAGAAAACACCCAGTAAGGCCTGGAACGGGACAAAAAAACCATGTTACCATGGCAACCACCAAACCCAGGCAGTCAGAGGCAACTTGGCTTGGCCACATTGTCGGGGATTTCTGAGAGATCACTTTCATCAGAGTCAACGGCACTCTGGTTAAGTGATGGACCGTACACCCATGGCTAGTGTAGCCATGGTCCCAGAGACCCAGGTTCGATCCTGACCTCCATTAAGTGTAGGGGACCATTCCCCAGTGAGATTCTGTGCCACGGAGTTTGCATGCTCTCTCTGGGACCACGTAAATTTCTCCCGGGTGCTCTGGTTCCCAACAATGTGCAGTGGAGGGGGGGTTAATTGGCCGCTGTAAATTGCCCCCTAAAGCGTGGGTGATGGGGGAGGAATCTCAGGGTATTGATAGGAATTTGGGAAGAATAAAGTACAACTAATGTGCAATTATTACAAATGGGCAGCTGATGGCTAACACAGACCCAAATGGGCTGAAGGGCCTATTTCTGAGTTGCATCTTCTATTAATCTACAATGTAGAATCATTCACAGACAACAACTCAGATCCAGTGAAGCTTGATGAAGAATTTAAATTCCCGTGATTAACTGTGATGAACCCATCCACCTCCACCAGGAGCAAGGTTTGATCCATCTAAGCACCGGGCCGATTGGAAGAGGTCAAGTACAGGCCAGAACTCGGGGCCTATGCCCAGAGTGTATCATTGCAGCAGGGCCTGGGCCTGGCCCTTGGTTGGACAATTTAAAAGCCAGACCAGATGGACTGAAAAGGCAGGGTGTCAGGTCCAAAGGGGAGCTTCGGGGCTGGTTCTGCGCCAAGAGATGTTTACTCAGTCTCCTCGGCACTGAGGCTGTGCCCTACTCTGTGCGGAGTGTTGCGAGCTTTATGGCGATTTGGCCCACTATGTGATGAACTGGGAATCGAGACTGTGGGCCTACACAGGGCTTCAGGTTTTATGTACTCACTTTCCTTTTGAATGTTGTTGCTTGCTTTATTGTTAGCATGATTTGTGTTTTATTCCCCCTCTGTTCATCGGTCTGTTGGCCTGTTTTTAAATTCGGTTCTTTCAGGTTTCTTGCTTTGTGGCTGCCAGTAAGCAGATAAATCTCAAGGTTGTACAATTTATACATACTTTGATAATGTCATAAATTAGCCAGCACCATCATGGGTACAAGCTTCTGTAGTATCCAAGACATCTTCAAGGAGCGCTCCCTTAGGAAGGCAGCGTCCATCATTGTGGACCCCCAACACCCAGGACATGCCCTCTTCTCACTGTTACAGTCAGAAAGGTGCTACAGGAGACTGAAGGCACACACTCAAGTGATTCAGGAACAGCTTCTTCCCCTCTGCCATCCAATTTCTGAATGGACATTGAACCCACTGCCTCACTAATTTTTTTTTGTATTTTTTTGCACTGCGTTTGTATTTTAACTTAACTATTTAATAGACATGGACTTAATAACTCAGTTCTTTTAATATATTTATCATTTCATTGTACTGCCGCCATAAAGTTAGCAAATTTCACGACATATATCAGTGATATTAAACCTGATTTTGAATAAATGTACTTTGAACTTTGAAATATACACCATGATTGTGAATCATTAGATAAAAGTTTGGCAAACCAATGAATTCCACAAAGGCCTCAAGGCCACCTCGGCCACCTTTAGCCATGATCTTTGAATTCTCAGTGGCCACAGGTGTAGCATCAGAAAATTGGAGAGTGGCAAATATTATCCTTTATTCAAGAAAGGCAATTGGGATAATCCTGGGTATTACAGACCAGTGAGCCTTACTCAGGCTGATAAAATGGTTCAGGGTGCTTATGGAATGGTTGCTTTTATTAGTTCAAAAGTCAAGAGGCTACATTGCAACTTTACAAAGCTCTGGTTCAGCCACATCTGGGGTATTGTGTACAACTCAGTTCACCAGGAGGTGTATCAGGATGCTGCCTGGTTTAGGGGGCATGTGCTGTCTGTCACGAGAGGCTGGATAAATTTGGGTCGTTTTCTCTGGAGCAGCGGAAGCTGAGGGGAGATCTGATAGAGGTTTATAAGATTATGAGAGGCATCGATAGAGTGGACAGGGAGTATCCGTTTCCCACAGGAGAAATGTTTAATACTGGAGGGCATGCACTGAAGGTGAGAGGGGGTAGGTTCAAAGGGGATAGGAGGGAAGTTTTTACTCAGAGAGTGGTGGATGCATGGTATGGTGGTAGAGGCTTCTAAGAGATGTTTAGATAGGCACACAAATGTTAGGAAGATGGGGGGGTATAGACATTGTCTAGGTAGAAGGTTTTGCAGAGGGGGGTTGATTTGCTTTTTAGCTGGTTTGACACAACACTCTGGGCCAAAGGGCCTGTCCTATGCTGTAACATTCTATCGCTAGTGGGCAAACTATTGGAGGGGATTCTTAGAGATTCTTGAGCATTTGAAGCAGCACTGCTTGATTAGAAACAGTCAACATGGGTTTGGAGAGGTAAGACATGCCTCACAAGCCTGATTGTCTTCTTCAAGAAAGTGACAAAACAAATTGAAGAGCATAGAGCAGTGGATGTGCTACACATGGAATTTAGTGAGGCTTTTGAGAAGGTTCTCCATGGTAGGCTCATTCCATGGGCATGGAATGGGATGCAGGGAAACTTGGCTGTGTGGACTCAGAATTGGCTTGCCCACAGAAAACAGAGGTTGGTAATTTTGCTTCAAGGTCGACGACCATAAGGATCTGACCTGGGACCCTTGCTCTTTGTGATTTTTATAATTGACTTTGAAGTGGAAATATATACACGTTTGGAGATGACATGAAGGTTGGTGGAGTTGTGGGTAGCAAGGAAGATTGTTGTAGGTTACAAAAGGGCATTGACAGGATGCAAAGCTGGGTTGAGAAGCAGATGGAGTTCAATGTAGAAAAGTGTGGAGCAATGCACTTTGGAAGGTTGAAATGGAAGACAGAGTTAACAGCAGGATTCTGAGCAGCATGGAGGAACTGAGGGATCTTGAGGTCCAAGTCCTTTGAACCCTCAAAGTTATCATGCAAGTTGATGGAATGTTTAAAAATTCACATCGCCTTCAATAGTCAGGGGAATGAGTTCAAAGCCGTGAGGTAATGTTGCACCTCTATAAAACCCTGGTTAGATCACCCTTTGTTCTCATTGGAAGAAAGTGGAAGCTTTATAGCAGAGGAGATTTTCCAGGATGCTACCTGGATTAGAGTGTTTTATAAGGCAAGGTTGAGTGAGCTGGGGCTTTTGTCTTCGGTGCAAAGCTGATTGATCTTGAAGTAGAGTCTATGGGGTCTCGTGTTTCGTGGATATTTGTGAAGGGTATGAATTTCAGGTTGTATACTGAAAGCATTCTGTTACTAAAGGAACCCAAATCCGAAAGGTTGGCACAACATTGTGGGCCAAACAGCCTGTATTGTTCACAATACGCATTTGTCATGTCTATAATGCACTGTGCTGCAACAAGTTAAACTTTTCATGGCATTTAAGTTAATTTGTAACTCTGCTCTACAAAGGATGCATGCTTCACCTAGTCGCTGCACCCACTGATAACCAGGTTTTAAAAAAAAGGCTCTGCAAAACTAAAACTCTGTAAAAGTGGAATTTGCTAGAGACACCCAGTCCTGAGCACACTGGTTTCGACTGATGGTTTGTGGCAGACCCAAACAGTTGGAGCGTAAACACAAAACTCCGGCACAGAGCAGTCTGAGCCTGATCTCCTGGGCTTTATTCCACATCAAATGAGAGTCATAGAGAGGGTTAATGTGCACAGCCCATCTTCTGGGGTTGGGGAAATCAAGGACGAGAAGGAATAGGGTTTAAGCTGAGAGGGGAGAGATTTAATTACAGGCCAGAGGGTAGTCCGAGCTGACAGAGGTGGTTATTGGGGAAGGTGCATCAACAACATTTAAAAGTATTTGGTCAGGTTCACTGATTGGAAAGCCGGGGAGTCCCAACCTGGGGTCCACAGGCACCAGCCCCCTTCACTTAATGGTATTGGCCCACGGCACAAAAAAAGTTGGGAACTCCTGGCTTAGAGGGATTTGAGCCAACTTCAGGAAAGTAGGGCTAGATTTGAGATTTTTTTTAAAAAAAAGAGTGGTGGGTGCATGCAACACCCTGCCATGGGTGGTGGTTGAGGCTGATATGTTACGGACATTTTGAGAGACTCTTTGAGAGATAGGGACACAGATGATAGAAAAAGCATCAACATGGACCAGTTAGGCCAGAGTACCAGTTTCTGTACAGTGTGACTCTCTCCTCTCAGACCCAGGACTTTGGCATATAGGAGCCTGAAGACATACATTCAGTATTTTTAGGAACAGCCTCTTCCCCTCTGCCATCTGATTACCAAACAGTCCACAACCCCATGAACTCAACCTCACTATTATATTCTAATTGTAATTTACAGAAATTTTTTATGCATTCCACAATGTTTTATATTGTGACTTGCAGCTTTTGTGTATTATACTGTACTTCTGCAGCAAAACAAAGTTTATCACTTCGATTTCGACATTTCAGAGAAAGTTGGATAAGTACATGAATGGGAGGTGTGTGAGGGTGGGGGAGGGAGTACAGAGAGCTATGGTCCAGGTACTGATTGGTGGAACTAGGCAAATGAGCTGAAAATGGGCTAAAAGATCAAGATTTACAGTAACTGGCACAAATATTACTGGAGAGATGATCTCCTCCAAGGGACTAAGGGACTCAAAGCCTAAATAGGTGGTGAGGGCATCAAGCAATAGTTGCATAAAATTGATTAAAAGTCTATCAGATAATGAGTTAGGAAGTGGGGCAGTACTCAACTCTTAAATTCAGTTACATAATGCTGAGTTGGTCCTGTCCGGAAGCCTTAATAACACCATACACTTTACGGAATTGAAAACTGGGAATTCATCCCCTCCAAAATGCTTTCATTTTACGATTTGGGAGGGACGGGGGATGAGTTCCTGCAGGCTATATCAAGAGGTAAGACTGAAACTTAGAACACATTTTCTCCTTCTCTGTGAACTTTCAAATACATTAAACAAAAGCAGCTCTCGAAGTTATTCTCTCAGGAAATGGGTTTTGGGTATTTTGACATTTTTGATAAAATTGCCTCCTGGCATTACCCATATGACATGCCGATGACCCTGCTGGGCATAAGTTCTGGCACAGCAGTTTTAGACACAGAAGCGCAGTGTAATAATAAACCTGATTCATTGCCTTCTTTTTGGTACTACAGGTGGCCCCCCCGTTTTTCAAACATTCGATTTACGACAGCTCGCATTTTGAAAGACTTACATTAGTACCTGTTTTCACTAACCAAAGAGGATTTTCGCTTTTACAAAAAAGACGCCCGCTTTATACGTGTGTTTACCCCGAGAAAGACTACCATGACCGTGAAGCCTTGTGCGGGCTGTTGTGTGCATATGCGTGAACGTGCCGATTTTTTTTCTCCAAATCAATTTTGGCTGTCTTCCCGATTTTGATAAGTGAAACTACACGGTACATACAATATTTCTACTTTATATAGGCTGTGTATTTATCATATAATTCCTGCTTTTACTATATGTTCGTGTTATTTTAGGTTTTATGTGTTATGTGGTATGATTTGGTAGGTTTTTTTTGGGTCTGGGGATGCTCAAATAATTTTCCCATATAAATTAATGGTAATTGCTTCTTTGCTTTATGACATTTCGACTTACAAACAGTTTCATAGAAACTTCCTATCTTCAGATAGCGGGGCAAACCTGTATTTTAATCTCCATCACTCAATCACCTGGGAACCGCTGACTTACTTCTGGAGTGTTAACTAATTGTGACGGGGAAGGAGGTACAAGGGAACGCCACCCCCTCAGGTTCCCCTCGATGTGACACAGCAACCCGACGTGGAAACACATCACTGCACCTTCACCCTCCCCGCCCACGCAGCACCCTCACCAGGGCTGTAGCCATTCAAAGAGACAGCTCACTCCTGTAGGGGCAGTTAGGGATGGGTATCACACAACTGCCTTGACAGTAACCCAAAGTGAAATACAGAGAGTAACAGCTTGCTACCAATATACAATATGTGCAAAAGCCTTAAAAACATATAAATAGCTAGGATGCCTAAGACTTTGCACAGAACTGTAGTATCTTTATGTATTGCACTCCACTACTGCCACACAAAAAACTTAATGCCAGAAGGGCTGATAAACCATTCTGTTATGGGTCTGTATTGTGGACTACGAGCAGGAAGGCACCAGGGAGAGGAGCATCATTGTTGGGGGGAGAGAGTGGGAAGCTCCAGATAGACTTCCTAATGATCAATAAACCAATTGTTTGGAACCAGATTACCTCGCCTGGTGTCTCAGGGCTGGATGTGTCTGGACCCATGCCACCCCAGCTCCAGAGCACCATCTCTGCCAACTGTCCCACACCCCTCCCGTAGGGCTCCACTCTCACCACTCTCAACATCCATCACTCCCACCAGATTTACAAACTCACTCTCCACTCCACTAACACAGTGCTGTGCAAAAGTACTAGCTATAAATGTGCACAAGACGTTTGCACAGTACTGTACAACAAGACAAATGAAAACGTTTTGAAACCAACTTCAGAGAAACAAGCCCTTCACTCTAACTGGTTCATGCCAACCAAGATTCTCAGGTTAGCTGGTCCCATACACAAAAGAGAATCTGCAGATGCTGGAAATCCACAGCAATGCACACAAATTGCTGGAGGAACTCGGCAGGTGAGGCAGCATCCATTGAGGGGAATAAACAGTCGGATTTTCCAGCCGAGACCCTCCATCAGGACTGGAAAGGAAGGGGGAAGAAGCCAAAATAAGGTTGGTGGGGGGAGGGGACGAGGGCACGGAGTATAAGCTGGCAGGTGACAAGTGAGCCAGCTGAGGAGGAAGGTATGAAGTGAGAAGCTGAGAGGTGATAGGTGGACACCGTAAAGGACTGTCTATTCCTCTTCATATATGCTGTGTGGCCTGCTGAGTTCCTCCAGCATTTTACGTGTGCTCGCCATTCCCATACCCCTTGCAACTTCCCCATTCAATTTGCATAGCTCCTCTCCCATCCCTCGCTTGTGAAACGCGAGGGGAAGTTCTCAATCCGGCATTTCCTTTCTCAGTACAGGAACAGATGCGTTAAAGAAGCAGCCTATTTTCGTGTCAATTGGGGGATTGGAAGACACAGAGATAACCCATCTTCAATATAACATCTGTAGGATTCCCTATCAGCCTCCAGAGAGAAGAAATCTGGATTACTCGTGAAAAAAAAACTAGAAACGGTGTACGCACTCAGCAGGGGTGAAGAGAGGGAGAGGTCAACCCGAATGGTGTTGGAGGAATCAGTGTGTATAGCGGAAAATCCTTCCAACCGAAACGTTAACTCGTTCCACCAGAGCGGCCGGGTCACGGAACAGCCTGACACCGGCTTGGGTGGGGTTCCGGGGTGTCAGCGTCTGCCCCTGGTACCTGAAGGCAAGGTGACTTACCAGCATGATGACTCCCCAGATGCTGAGGACAATGCCGCAAGCCGCCAGCTTGGGTCCACAGCACAAGAGAGACGCCATCTCCCAGCGCCGTCAGCCGCTTCGCCTTCTTCCTGGTGCGGAATGTAATTCACTCCCGCTGATTGGGAAAGGGACCAACCCTGGGTACAATGACCGAGAGTAAGGGGTGAGGCAGAGAAAGAGAGCTTCCCAGCAATCGAAAATAGAGACATTCCCCGTATAAACACATATTATATATTAATACAATCAGCATAGGTCAACAAGACATCACTTGTAAACAAATAAGAGTACTTTATCTCCAGCATTCAACGTTTACTCCCCTCCTACATATGCTACAGTGGAACAGTCCCAATGAGGCATCACCTGACTGTCACGTGATTCTTAAAGGGTCGGCGCCGTGTGAAGGGTTTACAAAGTAATATGTCTTTTTTTCATTGATGCGTGATGTATTTGGGAATTGATAGTATTTATTTTGCTAATTAAAATAATCAAAATTAAGATTTAAAAACATTATCTCTAGACCAACCTATCAGCACTTTGGACTGACGCTCAGTGTTTAATTGTTGAGATGTGATTTTGGTGACATTTCGATTGAATTGATTTTATTACTTACATCCTTCATATACGTGAGGAGTGAAAATCTTTACGTTACGTCTCAGTCTGAGTGATTTATAGCAAATAGTATGTACAACAGGATATTCAAAATAACATAGAAATACAGTTGTGTCAGTGTGAGTTAATCAGTCTGATGGCCTGGTGGAAGAAGCTGTCCCGGAGCCTGTTGGTCCTGGCTTTTATGCTGCGGTACCGTTTCCCGGATGGTAGCAACTGGAACGGTTTGCGTTTGGAGTGACTCGGGTCCCCAGTGATCCTTCGAGCCCTTTTATACACCTGTCTTTGTAAATTGTGTTTTAAGTGTTTTTTTTTTCTTCTTTTTTTTTAATTCGCAAGGGATGAGTCTGGAGATCCACATTTCAAGACTCCTCAGCAATCTCAACCCCACTGCCATATGCTTCTTAAACCAGCAGATTCACTATCTCTGACTATATATCTTTTCCCTTTCAACTTGCACTAGAATGTTTACTAGTTGGGTTTATTTTTCCATTAATGTTATATATAGTTTATATTATTTGAAATTCATGTCAATTATGTTTGTATTCTAGACCAATAAGACATTAGAGCCGAATATGCCAAAGGTCAGGATTAAGCCCATGTCTCTGGCACTGTCAAGCAGCTGTTCTGTCCCAGCACCATATGTCGAATGTAGAGCACCCAAATCTGCATATAAGACCATAAGATATAGGAGCAGAATTAGGCCATTTGGCCCATCAAATCACCATTTCATCATTGCTGATCCATTTTCCTGCTCAGTCCCGATCTCCTGCCTTCTCCCTGAATCCATTCATGCACTCTCTAATCAAGAACACTACAGAACATTAACATGGGCTTTATTATGGTTTTCAAACGTTAGTTTCAATGTAATCAAAAAAATACAGTTCATGGTTAAAATGGTACTGGTGAAGTTAGGCAACTGCTTATTGGAGGCGAACAAAACAACATAAATAAATACTTTATTAATAACACTTTTCCCGGTAAAATTTATGGTAAATGATTGCCACAAACAACAGAGAGGTGGGTGAAGGCGAGACTTAGTCAAGGGTCGAAGAGAGCAGGCGCGAGGCGAAGTCGAGGCAGGTTTGAGGTGAGACAAAGTCGGGGAAGCAGAAGCAAGGCAGAGTCGTGGCCTGTCCATGTAAATCAAGAGTGAGGAAAAATTCGAGGTTTGATCGATCTAAGACTTGGAGAGGTTGGGTACGGCTGAACTGTGCCGGTAGGTCCAGGCCCAGAGTGTATCGAAATGACAGGGCCTGGGTCCTAGAGCAAGGAATGACCCATTGTTTGGACAGTTTAAACACCAGGACAGATTGAAAAGGCAGGGTGATGTGACCAGAGGCAAGGGTTGGGCCAGTTCCACCCACTGCTCAGTGATGTTTACTTGACTCTGCCTCGGCACTGAACGGAGGCTGAGACTATGGCCTGCTCCAGGCTTCGTGACTGTGGAATCACTTTCATTCTGAATGCTATTTGTTTACTTTTATTGTTTGCACTATCCCCCCCCCCCCTTTGCACATTGGGTTCTTTTTTTAATGGGTTCTTTTGGGTTTTTTTGTTTAGTGGCTGTCTGTAAGGAGACAAATCTCAAGGTTGTATACTGTATACATACTTTGATAATAAATGTACTTTGAACTTTGTACAATTCTTAGGTTAAAATAACACCTTTAACACTGCCCCTAAAGGTTTCAGATTAATTATGAAGAATAAAATCTCTTTGGAAACCTGATTTAGGAACAGTTTCTTCCCCTCAGACATCAGATTTCTGAGCAGTCCAAGAACCCATAAACACCACCTCACCATTTTACACAACTTATTTATTTTTACTAATTTATTATTGTAACATAGTGATTTTTGAATGTATGGAAATATAAGGTATCCCTGAAATTTTTATGAATTTACAACTTTTGTAAAATGTAATGTGACAAAATGGAACCTATGTGACCCTATGTGGTTTGCTGGCTTGCTGATATAGTTGGATGGGAAGTTTGCAAGGATATGTGATTTATAGCAGGGAGTGTTTTGACATAACACGATTGAAAGGTGAGAAAAACTGGATGCACCTTTTGGGGGAAAATCCTCAAAGATAAATGGGCTTATTCAAGACAGGTGCAAGGTAAAACAGGAATGCAATTAAGGGATGGAATGGCCTCAAGGACATGGTTGATGAATTACTCAACTGTTAATGTATAAAGTTATCTGTTTTGAGTTGAAAGATTGAAGCTATTTACCGATGACTTACTGTACAGAGGTAGTCTTCCCTTGAAAGTAATAAACACTTGGTCCACTCCGAGACTGTTGTTGTTTCTTACTGCCTGTTTAGAAGACCTAGCTGAACAATACACGATAAATGTATCACACTGTACTGCTAGCCCCAAAGCAACAAATTCCACAACATATGGCAGTGATAATAAATTTGATTCTGATTTTAATCTGTCTGTTGGATGAACCAGGGTATTTGTGATTTTTATTGTTTATTCATTGAGATAATAGGCCCTTCCAGCCCACTGAGTTGCACTGCCCAGCAACTCCCGATTTAACCCTAACCTAATCACGGGACAATGTACAATGACCAATTAACCCACTAACGGGTAGTGTTTTTGGCCTAGGGGTTGAAAGCAGAGCACCCAGAGGAAACCCACACAGTCACAGGGAGAATGTACAAACTCCTCCAGACAGTGGTGGGAATTGATCCTGCATCGCTGGTAAAGTGTTGCCCTAACCACTACACTACCTTGCCACCCTAATTTTCAAGTTCCTTATTTACATGGTCAATCACCAATCAGTATGGTAATACAGGTTTGAATAACCAATTGAATCTACTCATTAAAGGCTAATAATACTTCAGAAGTAGTAGAGTAACTGACCAATAGTCAAGTTTATTGTCATTTAACTGTCAAACAAGACAACATTTCGCCAAACCAGAGTCTGACGCATAGTAGTATACATAAAACACATTTGACCCAATAACTTATGAAAGAAAGGTGAAATCTACAGATGGATTACACATAAACGAACCAAAATTTGTAAATTAAATATTGTAAGGTACAGAGCAGATTAACCAGTGACACTGAATGTGATGCAGCAGGAAGTTCAGAAGCCTAATGGCCTGGGGGGGTGGGGGCAACTTCATCTCCTGCCTGATGGTAGAAAGTCAAAGAGGACGCTGGATGGATGGGAGGGATCCTTATTAATACTAAGGGCCCTGCAGTCACAACATTCCTAATAAATGTCCCTGATGGATGGTAGGGTTATCCCCTATGATCCTCTCAACCATAATCCCAGTTCTTTGTAGGGACTTCTGGTCCGTTGCTCGGATGTTCCCAGACCAGATGGAGATGCAACTTGTCAGGACGCTCTCGACGGTGCTCCTAGGTGTCACTCTAGAGTTCTTTGCGTTCTTGTCTTGGTATGCCAAATGGATCTGGTTCCTGCTGTGCAAAGGGAAGCCCTAAATCTGTGGCATTCAGAGCTGGCAACCCAGATTCATTTAAGAAGTCCAGGTACTACCTTCGAAAGGTCATTGCAAGCACAGAAATGATCTTGCACTAAACTGTAATGACAGTTGTCTGAAAGCAGTGATGAGCCTTGCACAATATAACTTCCTACAAACTGAAATCCATGAGCAACTCAGTCCCGGATGAGGACAATGCACATTATACATGGGTTGAAAGGGAGAACTATTTTACATCCTCGAGTGGCCCCACATCTCCAGATGACCCTGTAATTTCTTCTCAAAACTGACATTAGAGCATCCTTCAAGAAGGTGAATCTGGCCCAGGCAGAGTACTGAAGATCTGTGCAGACCAGCTGGCTGGCATTGTTACAGACATAAACATAAACCTCTCATTTTTGCAGTCTGGGGCTCCCTGCTTCAAGAAGGCCTCTATTGCCATTCAACCATCAACCAGGCTCTTGTATCAGCGTGGATGATGTCACTCACATCTACACTAAACTGATTCCGGAACCTACAGACTGGAACACAGATGTCAGAGAGTCAAAAGTCAAAGTAAATCAGGTGTTCCTGACCTTATTTATGCTATGGACCCCTACCATTAATCGAGAGGTCCGTGAACCCAGTTGGGAACCCTTAAAGTAAATTTATGATCAAAGTACATACAAGGGGTGATTGATATGTTCATGACCTAAGGTAGAAGGGGTCAATTTTAGAAAACCTAGCACATTTATTTCTCAACATAATCCCCTCCTACATTTACACACTTAGTCCAGCGGTCGTGGAGCACACGGATCCTGGACCTCCAGAAAGTGTCCACAGCAGGGGTGATTGATAAGTTTGTGGCTTAAGGTAGAAGGAGATGAGTTATACAGCTCTCGTTACATGCACATGCAGTTCAACTCTTTGAGTGATTATGCTGAAAGTTTGAAGTTAATAACTCATCGGGGTGATTGATAAATTCTTGGCTTAATGTAAGAGGAGATGAGTTATTAACTTCAAATTTTCTGCACGTGCATGTAACGAGAGCTGTATAACTCATCTCTGTCTACCTTAGGCTGCAAACTTATCAATCACTTCTGCTGTGGACACTTTCTGGAGGTCCAAGATCCCTATGCTCCATGACCGCTGGACTAAGTGTGTAAATGTAAGAGGGGACTATATTGAAAAATAAATGTGCTACGTTTTCTAAAATTGACTCCTTCTACCTTAGGCCATGAACTTATCAATCATCCCTTATATATGTATAACCATATACTACCTTGAGATTCAACTTCCTGTGGATGTTTACAGTAGAACAGAGAAAAATATAAACAAATAAATAACACTGAGGGTATGAGTTGCAGAGTGAGTCTGTAGGTTAAGGATTCAGTTCAGAGTTGAGGTGAGTGAAGCTATCCTCGTTGGTTCAAGAGCTGGGGGTTGAACTGTTCCTGAACCTGCTGGTGTGGGACTGAACACTCCTGTACCTCCTTCCCGATGGTGGTAACAAGAAGAGAGCACATGCTGAATAGTGGATAGCATCTCGAAATATATTACCGTGAGATTCAATTTCTTGTATGAATTTACAGGAAAGTTTAGAAATACAATAGAATTTGTAAAAAAAAACTGCATTAATTTAAGTTAAGATTAACAATAGATAAATTGTGCAAATTAATAATTAAAGAAATACTTATACATAACACACACATACACACACAAACACACACACACACACACACACACACACTTAAAATTATTTATTTATTGAGATACAGTGCTGAAAAGGCCCTTCAGGCCATTTGAGCTGTGCTGCCCAACAATCCCCCTCTTTATTCCTAGGCTAATCATGGGACAATTGTTACGTACTCGTGACACATGACAGTGGTACCCAAACGTGCAATTGTGGGTAAACCAAATCAGGTTACACCAGTAGCTCCATTACAACCTATCCCAGCATTTGGTGAACCATTTTCTAAAGTTATTGTAGAATGTGTTGGTCCATTACCAAAGACAAAAACTGGTTATCAGTATTTGTTGACTGTCATGTGTACTTCATCTAGGTTTCCAGAGGCAGTACCTCTTAGGAATATAAAAGCTAAAACTGTGACAAAGGCCCTTATAAATTTTTTTACTTATTTTGGATTACCTAAGGAGATACAAACTGATCAAGGCAGTAATTTTATGTCTGGATTGTTTCAACAGATAGTTTATAAATTGGGAGCTAAGCAAATCACTTCGTCTGCATACCATCCAGAATCGCAAAGTGCCTTGGAGAGGTTTCATTCTACCCTCAAGAATATGATTAGGACATATTGTGTGGAAAATGAAAGTGACTGGAATGAGGGTATAAACTTACTTTTATTTGCAGTAAGGGAATCGGTACAGGAATCTTTAGGTTTTAGTCCATTTGAACTTGTGTTTGGGCATAGAGTTAGAGGACCTTTAACTTTATTGAAAGAACAGTGGATTAGTAAGGAAGTACACACTAATTTGTTGGACTATGTTTTGAAATTTAAGGACAGGTTACATAAAGCTTGCAGCTTAGCTAAGGAAAATTTAAAGTTGGCTCAGGAGAAAATGAAGACTTGGTATGATAAAGAAGCTAGGATGAGGATGTTTAAGCCTGGAGATAAGGTGTTGGTTCCTTTCCCAGTGCAGACAAATCCTTTACAAGCTAGATTTCATGGTCCTTATGAAATTGTGTCTAAAATCAATGATGTGGATTACGTGATAAAAACTCCAGATCGTAGAAGGTCAACACAACTTTGCCATATAAATATGATAAAACCATATTTTAAGAAACAATCTGATACTGTGACTGTTGTGGTTAGTGAGAATGAGTTTGATTTAACTAGGAACATGATAGATGATTCATCTGACTTTCATTCTAAATCCAACATTCTTTCTGTTAGGTTAACAAATTCAACCATTCTGGAAAATATTGATGAGAAGTTAGTACATTTACTAGAGCAGAAACAACAGATGAAGGAGTTAATTTTTAAATATAAGGAGTTGATTCCAGATGTTCCGAGAAGGACTACTATAGCTTCTCATGATGTAGATGTTGGAGATGCCAAACCTATTAAACAACATCCATATAGGATGAACATAGAAAAATGTGAACTTGCTGAGAAAGAAATTGAATATATGTTAGAGAATAATATCATTAGACATTCTAACTCGAATTGGAGTTCGCCATGTGTTATGGTGCCAAAATCAGATGGTAGTATTAGGTTTTGTATGGATTATAGGAAGGTGAATGCTGTAACAAAAACAGATGCATATCCAATTCCTAGAGTAGATGATTGTGTAGATAAAGTTGGAAAAGCAAGGTTCCTTACAAAGATTGATTTATTGAAAGGGTATTGGTGTGTTCCATTAACGGACAGAGGTAGAGAGATTTCTGCATTTGTAACTCCATCTGGGTTATATGAGTATAGTGTTCTTCCATTTGGGATGAAGAATGCCCCAGGTACTTTCCAGAGGATGATTAACTCTGTGATTCAGGGATTGAAAGATACTGATGCTTATATTGATGATTTAGTGACAGGAAATGATACTTGGGAAGCACACATTATTGCGATGGAGAAATTGTTTGAAAGGCTTTCAAAAGCTAACTTAACTATTAATTTAGCTAAGAGTGAATTTGGACATGCCACTGTGACTTACCTTGGTTATGTTGTGGGTCAAGGTAAGGTAGCTCCTGTTCAGGCAATTTTAGAGATTCCGACTCCAACGGGGAAAAAAACTCTCAGAAGATTTTTGGAATGGTAGGATATTATCGAAAATTTTGTAAGAAATTTGCTAATGTTGCCCTTCCATTAACTAATCTTCTGCAGAAGAATGAGAAGTTTGTGTGGACAGTGCCTTGTCAAGGAGCATTTGAAAAATTGAAAACAATGATATGTCAGCAACCTGTGCTTAAGGCACCTGACTTTGAAAAACCTTTTTCATTGGCTGTGGATGCTAGTGATGAGGCTGCAGGAGCAGTATTAATGCAAAGGAGTGAGGGTGATGAGGTTGATCATCCAGTAGCTTACTTTTCTAAGAAATTTAATAAGCATCAAAGAAACTATTCGACAATAGAGAAAGAATTGTTATCTCTTGTTTTAGCTTTGGAATATTTTGAGGTATATGTTGGTACAACTCAAAAACCACTTATTGTTTACACTGATCATAATTCGTTAGTTTTTCTGAGTAAGATGAAAAACAAAAACAGAAGATTATTAAATTGGAGTTTGATGTTACAAGAGCACAATATTGTAATAACATATTAAAGGTAAAGATAATGTGGTTGCTGATCGTCTATCTCGATGTTGAATGTACAATGCAATTTTTTTCAATTGTAACGCTCCTACTGTATTGTGAGTTATAAGCTGTTATATGATGGTATTGTATATTGTATATGTTATAAAATGTATACCTTTGTTTTTCTTGTAAGCAATTGTTAAAAATTTTTGTTCTTGTCAGACCAAAAATGTTTTTTTTTGGAGGGAGGTGTTACGTACTCGTGACCCATGACAGTGGTACCCTTGTCACGTGACTGGGGTTGAAGCTATACTGGACTTGAGGTAATGGTCTTGTGATGGTGGAGTGACATCATTTTCCCGCCAGTAGATATCATGTGACAGGTTTTTTTTCAGGTTATAAAAGGAAGACCCCACCCTGTGAGGAGGGGCAGTTCGTGGCTGGATTTGCCAAGTTGACTTCATGCCACTGCGTGATTTAATGTGATGACGCAGTTTAGTTGAAAGATGAAGTTTTATCTAATGCCTAAAGTTTAAAAGGTCATTGCCAGCAGGTTCTTTACAATTCTGCTAGTTTGAGAATCAGTGGAGAGTGAAGATCGGAGTTCGGGAGTTAAAGATCAAGGAGAATCGATTTCTACAGTGAAACGGGTTCGACCTTATTTAATCCTTATTTGGAAGGAATTCGTTGACTGTTCTCATGTTAATCTCTGCAGGATAGCAGAAGATTGAGGACCGTGTGACAAAGGAAAGGTCAGTGACTTTAAGCTGCTTCGTTTCCTTTCGTAAATTCTTTGTGGGAAAAGTTCGACGCCGGGGATCAAAGCAAAGCGACGTGAAAGAGAATTTAAATCGTCTTATAAAGTCTCTCCTTTTAAATGGACTGTGAGCATATTGAACTTTTGGCAATACCACTTTAAAGAACTGTTTTTGCAATATCGCTTTAAGAACTGTTTGAGCTGCCGCACAGCAGTTGCTTTCCGGTTACGTTAGTGTTTGTTTACTTTTGGGGGGTTTGTTTTCTGTGTTTAATAAACGTGTTGCTTGTTATAAAAAACCCTTGCCAAACTCATATACTTATTGTTGCCTGAATACGTAACACAATTTACAATGACTAATTAACCTACCGAATGGTAGATCTTTGGACTGAGGGAGGATAACATACACAAACATACACACAGTATGCCAAGGATTATATACATATATGAATCTTGAGAGTGAGTACCTAGGATGTGGAATGAGGCTCACCTGGAGTCTGTGTGTTAAACCCCTGCTTTAATCTCCATACATACTGTGTGGCCAAGCATAACTCCATTACCATATATAAATTTGCCAACAGCGACGCTGTTTTCAGAAGAATCACAAATTGTCTCCTTCTTAAATACCCAGAGATCCAGCCTCTCGCTCCCTCTGGGACAGAGAATTCCAGAGGATCACCATCCTCTGCACCTTTGATTCAAATGCTAGTGGTAAAAGACCAGACGTGAATGAGAGAACAGTTACAATGGGCCAGATGATTTCCTCTTACTTCCGCATCTTGAAAGGTGAAGTCAAGAAATCCTTTTATATTTGGGAGAAGGCTCAGTCCTTTCTTGTTCTTTCACCATGTCCTCTCCACTCTTTTATCAGTTTTATTTGAGGGCGAGATGTCCATTGGGGACAAGTGCATGTGGTGAAGAAAAAGGGAGAGGATGTTTGGAATCCCATGTTCCTTTAAGTTCCTTTTAATATCCCATTAAAGCTTGGTGTTGAATCCATAAGTAATCCAAAAGTAATGTGAAGGGTTAGTTTATTTGCTGGCCGAAAGCCGGTTGTCGATTGGCCATTTGAAGGATTCAGCAGCTCTTTCCCATTGGATGCCTTGTGTGCCATGGCACTGGCGTCTCACAGATATAAAATAGCACATGTGAAGGAATCCTCTTTGTCACCAGGGGCTCCTCTTTGCACTGAGGTTGTGACTATGCTGAAGTACCATTGGGAAAGTGCTGGAGATAAAGGAGGGCCCACACGCACACTGGGTTAAGTATCTGTTGAATGTTTAGCCTTGTAGTTGTGTAACTTGAGGAGACTTAATGAGGTTCCTGTTGAGTTTGAAGTGTCACTGAATATTTAGTGTCATAGCTTATGTAACTTAGGGTGACTTAGATACTGTATTTGGTTGAATGATTTACTGTTTGCCTGGACATAAATGGCTAATATGCTTATTCATAATCAGTGCCTTCTGTCTCACTCACCAAACCTGTGAACCTATTTACTCATAATATCGAGGTACCAAAAACCCACCATCTCACCACTACTTCCTCTTGTTCAAGACTTCCCCATGAGTGGAAGCATAAAACCATAAGATATAGGTACATGATTATACCATTTGGCCCATTGAATCTGCTCTACCATTTCATCATGGCTGATCCATTTTTCCCTCTTATCCCCAATTTCTTGCCTTCTCCCCATATCCCATCATGCCCCAACTAATCAAGAATTTGTCAATCTCTGCCTTATACATCTCACCATCTACCCTCTCATACCTCCTTCTGAAGATCTTGTTAAGATCACCAATCATTCCTTGAAATTCCAATAGTATCAGAACAGTTTTAGATCACCTTAAGACACAGACACAACAGTTGGAGAATTGTGTTTTATTGGCTATCAACAATAATGAAAGGAAATGACATTAATTTTAAAATAATAATGATAATATGCATTCTTCAATCAATAACAGGGATTATTGGAAGGTTACGAAGATCTATAGTAATCTTAATAAAAAGGTCTTTGAGAGATCTGGTCACATTACACAACTCATTTTGTAAGTGCAAGGGATTAATTATCTCATCACTGACAAAAAACTTAATGAAGGATGCGATTTAAAGAGCTTTAAAAATTTGGTATGACACAGAATGAAACCAGAAGGTACTAACAGCATATTGTCTTCAACCAATGTTACTATGGGCGTAGTGAAAAGTCAGATCATCAGTACGAGACTGGGAAAGTTTCACTACCACGACTCTAACCCTAATGTTAACCTCTCTGAAGAACTGGCTGATCCCAGCTCCAGCAACTCCTACATCTAACCACAAATCCTAGCCTTTAACATTGATCCTTAATCCATAATCCCAAAGCTTGAATCGCAAGCTTTTTCTTCTATTTAATTGAGGCAAAACAGGAAATTACAGTCTTATAAACACAACAAAAAAATCTGCAGATGCTAGAAATCCAAAGCAACATACACAAAATCATGGAGAAACTCAGCAGGTCAGGCAGTGTGTATGGAAGAGTGCACAGTTGATGTTTCAAGCTGAGATCCTTCTTCGGGATTGGAAAGGAAGGGGAGAAGACGGAATAAAAGGTGGAGTGAATGGGAGGAAGAAGCACAAGGTGGAGGTTGATAGGTGAAACTGGGGGCTGGTGAAGTGAAGAGATGCGAAGTTGACTGGTGGAAGAGATAAAGGGCTGGAGAAAGGGAGAATCTAGTAGGAGAGGACAGAAGGTCATGGAAGAAAAGGAAATGGGAGGAGCAGTAGAGAGAGGAGATGGGCAGGTAAGAAGAAAAGGTGAGAGAGGGAACCAGGAGTAAGGAGTGGTGAAGGACAGGGAGGGCAGTCGCTGGAAGTTCAAGAAATTGATGTTCATGCCATCAGGTTGGAGGCTACTCAGATGGAATATAAGGAAAGTATAGCCTTCTATAAGTGGTAGGGATATGATTAGAGAAAATCTTAAGGGGTAGATTCTACTCGGAATTGGAACAGCATAGATTTATTTGGGATAGTCAGGATGGCACTGTGCAGGGCGGCTCATATCTTACAAGCTGGAAGGAGTCTTCTGAGGAGGTCCGGAATGTCCTTGGAGCATGGAGGAAAAGGAACCTGAAGCGGCTGGAGGATACCCACGTGGTCAAGGGCCAGAGGTACAGACTCCTTACAGACAGTGGCACTGTAACAGTATTACACAAACCACCATGTGTAAATGCTGAATATATTTACTTTCCCCGAGGTATAGGGAAAGGTTGAATACATTCACACTATTCCCTGGAGTGTAGAATGAGGGGAGATCTTACAGAGGCATACAAACGTATGAGAGCATCCTCCTCAGCTGGAGTGAGATTACAACTAGAATCCATCAGCTTAGGTTGAAAGGTGACACTCCGAAACACAGAACCTAGGAAGTGAAGGGGTACTCTCCTCTTATCCACCAGGACTAGAGGTTCCAGTGGTTGGGGTGTGGGAAGGGTCCCAGTGGTGAGTAGGTGGAACATGTGGAAGGTCTCAATGGTGAGTGATTGGGACATGGCAGTGTCTCTATTGTGAGTGGTTGGGGTGTGGGAAGGGTCCCAGTAGTGAGTAGGTGGGACGTGAGCAGGGTCCCAGAGGTGAGCGATTGGGACATGGGGATGATCTCTGGTGTGTGGCTGGGATGTGGGAGGGGTCCCAGAGGTGAGCGATTGGGACATGGCAGGGTCTCTATTGTGAGTGACTGGGATGTGCAGAGGATCTCTGGCGAGCGGGTGAGATGTGGGAAGGGTCCCAGTCGTGAGTGACTGGGACTTGGTGAGGGTCGATCTCAAATACTAATGCTGTTCTCGATGTTAGTAGGCTGCACATATTGGTACTTGAGTTCGAGGTTCTGGTTTCGGGCCTCAATCTGTCGCTCAATCTCCTTCAGATCCTGCTGGAACTTCGCTATGATTTTCTTAGCATCCGGCTCGGTGAAGTACTCCTCCTCGAAAAAGCCCAGGAGGATCTGCAGGACAGAGTAGAAATCCTATTGAGATCGAACATGCTCACCTGCCACCACCCCATGGTCCCATCAGCTGGGCTGCCCCCCTCTCTGGGTAAAAAGATCACGTGCAGGAAGTGCCCATTGTCCCAAGACAGGGATTTGACAGGAGGGGAAGGGGAGGTGGTGGGAGAGAGAGAGAGAAATGGAGGGGAGGGAAGTGTGAGAGATGGAGGGGAGGGTGGGGAGGGAATGATGGCAAGCAGAGATAGGAAGGTGTGAAGGACAAGGGGGAGAGGAATGGTGTATGGGGGGTTAGGGGAAGATGGAGTGGAGGGAATCAGGGAGGGGTAGGGAGGAAAGGGGAGTGGGAAGGGAGAGTGGGAGGGAGAGTGGGAAGTGGGAGGAGGAGGGAGGACAAAAGAGTAAGCAGAGAGGAAAGAGGCCAGGGAATGGGGAGAGTGGAAGAATGGAGAGGAAGGGGGAAGAGGAGCAGAGGAGAGAGAGGGGAGAGGAAAGTGGGAGTAAGGGGAGGAAAAGAGAAAGGGAGGGGAAGAGGTGAGATGACAGAGGGAGAGAGGGGAGGGGAGAGAGGAGAGGGGAGGGGAAAGGGAGAGAGGGGAGGGGAGAAGGACAGAGGATGGGGAAGGGTAGTGAGGGAATCAGGAGTTAGGGAGATGCTGGAGAAATGAGAAAGTTAGGGGAGGGTAAGGGAAAAGGTAAGGATGAGCGGAGGAGGAGGAAGATGGATGGGAAGGGTAGAAATGGAGAGTGGGGAGGATGCAGGATCCCTTTGTTGTACCATTCCCAGTTTGATGGACAAGGTGTCAGGCAGGGAGCAAACGATCAGGATGAATGATTGTGCCTAACTGGCTGAGGATAACACCCCCACCCCACACAGTTTCTCCACCCTCCCGATAAACCCAGACAGCCCTGGAAAACAATCCATGTGCTCATACAACACAATGTGCATGAGCATCAATGAGTGAGTGGTGTTTACACGTCCTGACGTACACATGAAGGTCAGAGTGTGGTCACTCTGACTGGAGGGGTGGGGAGGTAGGGGTGGGCTGATATTGTGTTCGGTCTGGGGTGTTGGACAGACAGAGTGGCCAGTTGAGGCAGTGGTGAAGAGAGACTGGGATGGACAGCAGGAGGCAACCTTGGAAGGGAGAGGTGTTTCTGCTGCCTCTCATTCTGTGGGTGAGGGAGGGTTAGTGGGGGGGGGATTACACCCCCCACACACTCCTACCAACCCCTGGAGTTTGGAGGGGGTCTATATCGGATACCAATGAGGCTCCTGTTCCAGCCTATATGGCTGTGGTACTTGCGATATAACTGTATAGGTAATGGTAGGTGTATAGCTTGGGAGGCATGACACTATGTGCATCCATCCCACTGCCGCTATCCCGGGATGCCAGCAACATTCCCAATCCATGGAATACTATTTCAAGCTCAGCTCCTGGGCTCCCATTGCTCATATGAAAAAATATACACATGTACACATACATACACACAAGTACATACTCACACACATATACATATGTCTACACACATGCAGGCACACCCTCCAAGAGGACTACAACATTGTTGTAGGGTTTGAAGGCTTGCGTGTCTCAATAACCCGGAGAGCTATGTTGGCTGGAGTCAGGGCCCTGTGCTTTGACCCTTGGTAGGGTCACCCATGCCAAACAGGTCAAAGGGTAGAGGTCATACTAAGAGTGGTCCACAGATCCTCCAGGTTTAGGGGTTCAGCTCAGGATTAACAACCATGACTGGTCAAAATATATTGTTTCAGAAACACCAATGAAGAATCCTTCTATATCTGTGTCCGATGGTATATGGCCAAGGACAGACAGAGATGGAGGACCTTAATTTCTGCCCTCAGTGGTGTAAAGGGCAAAAACTAAGTAACCACACATACATACAGACATGCAGACACATCACTGCACTGCCCACCTTGTTGGGTAAAGGCCGACCCAGGTGCCACGTGAATGCCATCTGTATAGCGGACTGACTCATATCGGGTAGCGTGTCCATGAGCTGCTCGATTGAGTGGTCCTCCTTGGAGGTGGGTGGAGGCTTCCTCATGGTGCAAGGCGAGTTTGGCACCCAGCAACTCCAATCGTACTGTCGGGGCAAATTCAAAATTCAAGGGTCAGATTGTAATGGTGGAATAGCATGAAAACTACAGATGCTGGAAACCTGAGTCAAAATAAAAAACCTGCTGGAAACACTCATCAGGTCAGGTAGCATCTGTGGAGAGAGAAACGCAGTTGATGTATTCAGGTTCTAATCAAAGGTCGTAGAACTAATTAGCAACATTCCTCCTCCTGCAGATGCTCCAGAGTGCTTCTGGTGATTTTTGCTTTGATTGGTTTGAATTTGGAGAGATGTGGGCAGGGATGGGTTAGATTTTTAAGGTAAGTTCAGCTTTACTTGTCACATGTATATCAAAACATCGACAAATGCAGCAAAAGGGCATCATTTGCTACAGTGACCAACACAGTCCAAGGATGGGCCGCAGGCAGCCCTCAAGTGTCATCAAGCTTCCAGTGCCAACATAGGATGTGCACAGTTTGCCAGCCCCAGCCCTAACCCTGAACATCTTTGCAATGTGGGAAGAAACCGGAGCACCCGGAGGAAACCCACGTGGTCACAGTGAGAACGTACAGACAGTGGCGGAATTGAACCCGGGTCACTGGTGCTTAATAGCGTTATGTTAACTGCTGCGCTACTGTGCTGGCCTATGGATATGGGCAGGAATGGATAAGACAAAGGGGAAATATGTGATAGGACAGGTTAAGTGTTAGTGGTGTAGTTGGAGGGTGATAAAGAAATGTGCTGTGTTGCAGATAGTAGGTCAGGGTGTTCAACAGGACGTGGAAGGTAGCCGATCCAAAGAAGTGGGGGGGGGGGGGAACAAGAGCCAGCAGGTGATTGGTAGACTGAGGAGGGGTGAAGGATGACGGACAGGTGGGTGAGGGGGAAAGGTACGGAGTTGGGAGGAGATGGAGGGTGACGGGGGGGGGGTGGACGCAGGCTGTGTGGTGGTGATAAAAGTGAACTTTGAACATTTATTAAAGTATGTGTACATTGTACAACCCTTAGATTCAACTCCCTACAGGCAGCCACAAAACCAAAAAAAACAAAAGAACCCAAAAAAGACTTTCAAACACTCAATGTGCAGAGAGAGAAGGAAAACAAATCATGCAAACAATAAAAGTAAGCAAAGAGCAGTCAGAACAAAAGTAAGTTCATAGACACGAAGTCCACAGCAGACCACAGCCTCAGTTCAGTGCAGAGTCAAGTAAATATTGTAGAGCATCAAGTCTACCATTTCCAAGTAAGGAGGGTGAGAATGGGAACCATTAGGGGTGAGATGTAGGGCAGATGGAATCAGATGGTGAAGGAATCCAGTGGGTGAAATGTGTGGGTGATAGGTGCAGAGGGAGGTATAAACAGGCGAAAATCTCCATATTGTAGCATCTGTAACCTCTTGGGTTGTTGATTACTTTAGCTGTGCTTAGCAGATGCTTAGTATTCATCTAAGGAAGAGAAGTTCTTCACATTGATGCTCCAAATGCTTCTACTGAGGCAGGGACCTCACTCACCCCAGGACACCACAGCTTTGATTGGCTTGTCTAACTGTCAGCAGTCTCCCCTGCTCTGTGTCCACGGAGCAAGAATGACAATGGAGTGGTATGACTACTGAGTAATGTACACTTTTAACTGAGTCATAATGGTACAAGCTGTGTAACTTTCAGTGCGTGAGCTACAGACCAAGGCCACTGAGGTGAAAGACCTGTGCACTTGAAAGCCTGCGTGAATGGGCGGCCCAGTCAATTTACTACAGGATCAATTGACTGCATTTGAACTTGCCACCTTCTGGCAATTGATCTGATATGGCTCATTCCCCACCACACCGCCCCCCCCCCCAGATCTTTTTCCCCTCCCACACCAAGGTCAGACAGTCCAACCTGGAACAGGGACTGAGGGATCCCCCGAGTGTGGAGAGGTTGAAGAAGAGATGGGGGGGGTACATTGGGGATGGGAGGATGGAGGAGGGGTTGAGATGAGACAGAGCCCTTACCTGGCCATTGTTCACTGCAGCGTGTTGGGCCGAGCAGGTGAAAATCACCATGGTGAGGAATTTGAACAGCACCTCCCTGGTCTTAAAGCTCGTCGGCATTCCTGAAACTAGTACAGACAAGGTGAGACACCGGACGCCAAAGAAACACCTCAGGAAGCTCACTGTAAATCAGCCGTTTGGCTCTTGGACATAGGACATACAACTCTTCAGCCCCATACTCAATCCTAGCTTCAACCCTCCACATTCTCCTACTCCCTCACCCTGCCTTTCTTCCTGTCCTCTCCGGAAGCTGACCCTTCACATACCTGTGAGGGAGAGTGTGCTGGGCTTGGACCAGTGACATGGCAGACTGTAGCTGTTGGAGGGTGAGGAGTGAGAGGATGTCTGAGATGAAGTGTGGGATGGACAGTAGTTTTTGTTGGGCTCTAGATCTTGGTCTCTGGGAGCTTGATTTTGCTTGTGTGGTGGGCTGATGCGTTTCAATGAACAAGTGGGGGGAGGGTTGATACTTTGCTGCTGCTTGTGTGTGGGAGGGAGGCTTTGACCTTCTAACACTTTTCTGTCACCCATTCTGTTCCGAGGAGATCTGTGAAGAGTAAGGATTTCCCTTTGTATACTGTACACATTCTCTGTCATTACCATGCCCAGTATCTGTCCTCCCCTCTCTGGGAACACATGGTTACTCCAGGAGTTCCCAGGAAGGAGGAGAGGTGGTGTCCAAATTTGAAATTCCCTGTCTCTGAAAGGCAAAATTCTGCAGATGACAGAAATCCGACAGAAAGTGCTGGGAAGTCTTGGCAGGTCAGTCAGCAGTTGAGGAGACAGAACCAATGGTGATGGGTCAGGTTCTGGTGGAAGGCTGTCGGACTGACTCATCCACTCCCTGAAGATACTGCTGGATCTGCTGAGGATCTGGATTTAGATTACAGTTACAAACCCTTCCACCCCACTGAGTCCACACTCATGTGACCAATTAACCTGCTAACATGTATGTATTTGGAATGTGGGAGGAAACTGGAGCACTTGGGAGAAAGCCACATGATCACAGGGGGTACATACAAACCCCTTGCTGACAGTGCCAGAATTGAACCCAGGTCTCTTCTTATTATTCCGTCTCCGACAGAATCCCTCACACTGAAAACCCTTCAATCCCCATCTGGTTCTGAGGACTAATACCTCCTTATTGCAGACACCCTTTGGCTACCTACAGTACTGTGGAAAACTCTTGGGTGTATATATCTATATTTTATATATTTAGGGTACCTAAGACTTTTGCACAGTACTGAAGTAAATTTTTGTATTTCACTATACTGCTGCTGCAAAAAAAGAAACAAATTTCATGACATATGTGAGTGATGATAAACCTGATTCTGATAAGGGTCTCTATTGTGGACTGAGAGTGGGGGGGGGAGGGAGAGGGGAATCATGGGTGGAAAAAGGGGAAAGGAAGATGTGAGGGAGTGGGAAGCACCAGAGAGACACTCCATAATGGCCAATAAACTAATTGTTGGGAATCTAATGACCTTGCCTGACATTTCAGGAATGTGTGTGTGTGCGTGTGTGTGTGTGCGCGCACAATTATTTCGCCCCTGGTCAAAATTTCTATTGCTGTGAATAGTTAAGTGAGTAGAAGATGAGCTGATCTCCAAAAGTCATAAAACTAAAGATGAAGCATTCTTTTCAACATTTTAAACAAAATTAGTGTATTACTGTTGTTTTGTACAATTTTAGAGTGAAGGAAAGGAAAGGAGCACCGTGCAAAAGTTTGGGCACCCCAAGAGATTTGAGCTCTCAGATAACTTTTACCAAGGTCTCAGACCTTAATTAGCTTGTTAGGGCTATGGCTTGTTCACAGTCAGTGTTAGGAAAGGTCAGGTGATGCAAATTTCAAAGCTTTATAAATGCCCTGAAATACTCCTCAAACCTTGTTCCAGCAATCAGCAGCCATGGGCTCCACTAAGCAGCTGCCTAGCACTCTGAAAATTAAAATAAATGATGCCCACAAAGCAGAAGGCTATAAGAACAGAACAAAGAGTTTTGAGGTAGCCATTTCCTCAGTTTGTAATGTAATTAAAGAATGGCAGGAACAGGGGAGGGCAAGTTGAGGTCTGGAAGACCAAGAAAACTTTCCAAGAGAACTGCTCGTAGGATTGCTAGAAAGGCAAATCAAAATCCCCGTTTGGCTGCAAAAGGCCTTCAGGAAGATTTAGCAGACTCTGGAGTGGTGGTGCACTGTTCTACTGTGCAGCAACACCTGCACAAATATGACCTTCATGGAAGAGTCATCAGAAGAAAACCTTTCCTGCATCTTCACAACAAAACTCAGCAACAGAAGTCTGCAAAGGAACATCTAAACAAGCCTGATACATTTTGGAAACAAGTCCTGTGGACTGATGAAGTTAAAATAGAACTTTTTGGCCGCAATGACCAAAGGTATGTTTGGAGAAAAAAGGGTGCAGAATTTCATGAAAAGAACATCTCTCCAACTGTTAACCACGAGGGTGGACTAATCATGTTTTGGGCTTCTGTTACAGCCAGTGGCATGGGGAACATTTCACTAGTACAGGGAAGAATGATTTCAATTAAATACCCACAAATTTTGGAAGTAAACATCACACCATCTGTAAAAAAGCTGAAGCTGCAAAGAGGATGGCTTCTACAACAGGATAATGATCCTACACACATGTCAAGATCCACATTGGACTACCTCAAGTGGCACAAGCTGAAGGTTTTGTCATGGCCCTCACAGTCCCCTGGCCTAAATATCATTGAAAATCTGTGGATAGACCTCAAAAGAGCAGTGCATGCAAGATGGCCCAAGAATCTCACAGAACTAGAAGGCTTTTGCAAGGAAGAATGGGCAAAAATCCCCCAAACAAGAATTGAAAGACTCTTAGCTGGCTACAGGAAGCGTTTACAAGCTGTGATACTTTCCAAAGGGGATGTTACTAAGTATCGACCATGAACGGTGCCCAAACTTTTGCTTCGGGCCCTTTTCCTTTTTTATTATTTTGAAACTGTAAAAGTAATCTTGCTTAAAATATTAAAGAAATGTGTCATCTTTAACTTTATGCCTTTTGGAAATCAGATCATCCTTTACTCACTTAGCTATTCACAGTAACAGAGATTTTGACCAGGGGTGCCCAAACTTTTGCATGCCACTGTATATACTGTACGTGCCTAAGTACATTACAGCATATCCCAAACTCTGGTACTCCCTCCCTAAACTGCTCTCTTTGTTCCACACCCACCCCCCAAACTGAGGAAATGTCACCGTTAAATCTATCTCTTTGGCCAAGCTGATGTTCAGATCTCCCTGTGTTGTAAATTGCCCCATGATTAGGCTAGGTTAAATCAGGGGATTGCTGGGCCCTGTGGCTTGAACGTCTAGAAGGGCTTATTCCGTGCTCTATCTGAATGAATAAACAAACTAACAACATTGAACATTCAGCAACATAATTTGCTAAATTAATCCTAGTATGTAAGTGAGGAGTAGAACCTGGGGACAGCTAATGGGAATTTGGGGAGAATAAACTGGAATTAGTATAAATGGGTGGTTGATGGTTAGCATGGACTCAGAGGGCCGAAAGGCCTGTTTCACTGCTCAATGACGCATAGACACCTAAGGGAAATCCACTTGGTCACAAAACAGGAAAACTCCACAGATGGATATTACCCAAGGTCAGGACTGAACCCAGGGTTGCTGAGACAGGGAGGCAGTAACTTTATCACCTGCATCACGGAGCTGCCCTCAGTATTGTGGCTACGTTTGGATCATCAAACAGGCATCAGGGAGAAAGCAGGGAAAAGTTATGAGCCAAGTGTCTGAGCGGCTGGAATGTGTATCGAGGCACACACCCACAGTCCAGTAGCTAGAAAATTTATGGCATTAATAAACCTGCTGTAACACACTGACCCTGAAGTTACAATGAAACTGCTACTCATCCTCCTCTACCTTCTACATGACTCCAGACCCAGAACAGTGGCTGACTCTTAACCCACCCTCCCCACACCCGGGGGCAATGAACAATGGGCATTGCTGCAGCGTCCTTATCTCAAGATTGGTAAAACCCTGGTGGTCACTTCATCTCTTGGATCCAGGTTCCAAACAGGAGGATATAGTGATTCAGGACAAGATCCATTTTTTGGAGAGGTTGACAATGGGGCATCACCTGGAGCTGCTCTTTTCTGAACTGATTGCTGTCCCACCCAACTATACCTCAAAACCAGAACTTCCACTCACCAAATTCAGGAAGCTCTGCAAATCCCTCTTGGACCACATCCTTCAGCCAAGCCTGCAACTCCATGTCTTCAAGTACGTCGCAGTCACTCTTGTAGTACAGCCCCATGATGTTCTTCACGTACCTGTGGAACGGAAACACAATTAAGCATCCTCTCCATCTTGTCTGTCTGCAAGACCCTTCTCTGAGAAACCTCTCTGTCTTACCCCATCCCTGGTCTCTGTTTCAACTTGGAAATACGTTGCTGTTCCTCCATCATCCATGGGTCCAAACCCCGTGACTCTCTTTCCAACATCACTGTTCACCAGAGGAGTGACATTTAAGAGAGATTTGAGCAGGAGAGCAGAGATAACTGGTAAATTTGTGAATTGATAATTGGCTTTATTATTGCCCCTGTTGGAAACCACAGTTTTTTAAAATTAATACTTTGTATAAGATTTGTACTTTTTTATAAACTCGTGTATTTTCCAGAGTATGTGGTGGATCATCTTCACTCACTGGCAGAAAGCGATATAAAGGCTAAACAGTTTCTTATCTATCTCATTTTTCATTGGCTAAGTATTAGCACATTACCCACATGATGTAATTGTTTTAATTATGTAGCCTATTAACTAGTTTATGCCTATCTAAGGAATTTCCCTAATCTTATCTATAAAGTATTAGTATAATAATATAAGTATAATATAAGTATTATCTATAGGTATTAGCACATTACCCACGTGATGCAATTGTTTTAATTATGTAGCCTATTAACTAGTTTATGCCTATCTAAGGAATTTTCCTAATCTTATCTATAAAGATGGTGCAAATGCAAGGAGCTAAAGATAGCACCAGGTATTTTTGGACCTGGGTGACTACTTCGAGTTCATCGGCAAAACAGTTTAAATCTTCTGCTCTCAAGTCTTTTTTCCCCTTTTCAAGGCGGCTGGGGTCCTGTCAGAGTCCATAATCTACATTTGCACTCAAATTATGTTCTTCACAGACAGTATTTTCTTTCTCTTCAGAACTTGCTGAGTTTTGGGATCTCCAGGATCTTGGAAGATGAGCACCCTTGGGGTGCCATCCTGAGAGCAACCCAATTCCTCCTCACTGTCGCCTACTGAAGTGTCATGGGAGATTGAGACATCAAGACAGTGGGTTGGAAGCCCCCGCACACGAGCCACAAGAGAGAGTCTGCTGATTCTCAAGTCGAGGAACTTGAATAAGCAGCATTGCAGACTGCAACATCGAAACAGTGGGCTGTTGGCCTCCTCTCTTACTGTGGCAGGAGTGATGTCACTCTCTCCCCGTTAGAGAGGGAGAGAGACGGGGCCTGCTGAGAAGTTGACGTGTTGGGATGGACAGTAGTTTTTATGGTCTCTGTGGGCTTGCTATTGCTCGCATTATGTGTGGTGGGGTGGGGGCATGGGGGCTAATGCTTTTTGATGGAACAATTGGGGGAGGGGGAGGGGGAGGGCTGATTTTTTTTAAATTTTATTGAACACAAACAAAAATAGAAACACTAAACATATGCTGACAAAGCCAGGGATTCACACATAAGCAGCAATAGATATACAAATAAACAAGAAAATCCACTCTAAATACTGTTGGACAGAAGGAACTATATCTAAAAGGAGTCACAAAACAAACATTTACAGAGACAACCCGAAACGTTGACAGATTTGTACAGTCTTTGCAGCTTTCTGGTTATGGGAAGTTTTCAGAGTATTAACGTATAGTTTGAAGTCTGACATAAGAAATATAAATGAAGGGTTCTTATTGCTGTACTTGCATTTATGGATATAAAATTTGCTGCAAATTAACAAAAGATTTATGATAAAGAAATGATCCCTATGAGATTCAGTTTATTAGTAAACCCAAATAAGACATTTTTAAAACAATAAGTAAAATCCACATTAATATATTGATCTATAAATTGACAAACAACAATCCAAAATGTTTTAACATATTCACAATCCTTCTGCAAATTCTTCTGGAGTCACAGGAAATTCTTCTGGAGTCACAGGAAGTTCAAAGGTGGATAAAAACTCAATATAACTCAATAAAGTACTGCTTGAATTAAATGACTGTTTAACTATTAAAATATTATTATCAAGCCAATCTTTATAAAACAAAGGTTCATTTTTATAAGTTATATTGTGGTTATTCCAGATAAAGTGGAGAAAAATTGTGTTTGTAAATCAAAGACCAAGATAAGATAATCTGTTTATGAAACTGAGATAAACAGAGAGGAACTTCGTCTATTTTGTAATCACATAAAAGAAAAAATTTCAGTCCACCAGCCTGGGAAAAGACAAAAGAAAGAATACAATTCCATATAGAAGTAGGATTATGTAAAAATTGTTTAACCCAATTAATTTTAAAAGTATTATTAACACTGTCAAAATCAAGAAAATTTAGACCCTCCCGTCATAACTATTCATGACAGCAGATTATTTTATATAATGAACTTTACTTTTCCATAGGAAGTTAAACAACATGATGTCTATCAATTTACAGATTTTTTTTTATCAATGTATAAGGGGAGAGCTATATACATATATAAAAAATCCTAGAAAGACCTTCTGCTTTACAAAGCAAAACCCGGTCTTTCAAAGGTAAGTCCCTTTGAAGCCATTGGTTTAACCTCTTTTTGGTTTTGTCTATAAGAGGTTGAAAATTACCCACACACCTTAAGTATTCATTTTTAACAATAGTTATCCCCAACTATGTAACTTTGTCTTTTACTTGAGTATTATTAATTATAGATTGAGTGCAACCTTTAAGAGGAAACAATTCACAATTCACAATAGGTCTGGGGTTTTGGAAAAAACAGAAATATGGTTTAAAGCCAATGAGATTTCCAAAACATCCTTTAAGAAAAGAGTTGTATCATCTGCAACCTGACTAATCAGAAAATTGGAATTTGCCCAGGAAGTGCCTTTAAGAGGACTAGACTTGATGGAATAGTTGAGCAGCTGAGCACATAAAAGGAAGAAATAAGGTGTAAGAGCCTTACAAAATAATGGACCAAATCCAAATTTCCCAAGAGCAGAGAAGATAAACTGATGCTCAATAGTATCAAAAGCTTTGTAGAAATCTAAAAAACAATATAAAATTATCATTTTGAACAAGATGAGAATAATCAATAGAATCTAAAACTAATCTGACACTATTAGAGATATGACAACCCTTCATGAAACCTGACTGTTTTTCATCAATAATAAATGGTAAAACTACTTTCATTCTATTAGCAAAGATTTGGGCCAGAATTTTATAATTGCTATTGAGAAAGCGAATAGGACACCAATTATCGATAAATAATTTATCTTTTCTTGGTTTAGGAATTAAAGTAATAAGGCCCTGTGTTAAAGAAGTGGGAAGAAATTTTTTATCAATACATTCTAAAAACAATTTTAGTAAAAAGGGAGCTAGGATGTCAGAAAGCATCTTATAAAATTCTTCAGTCAGACCGTCCACACCCAGCGACTTATTATTTTTTAAGTTTGAAATGGCAGTCTTAACCTCTCCCAAGGTAATAGGAGCATCACACAGGTCTTTCTGATAATTGGACAGGTTCCTAAGAATATTAATATGATTCATGGAATATAGTGTAGATGCTTCACAATATTTTGAGCTATACAGTTTACTACAAAAAGCAGAAAAATATTTTGTTATTTTTTTGTAGTCCTCTGTAATCACACCATCAATATTAAGCTGATGAATGGAATTGAATTGGGCACGCTGCTTTTTTAAATGAAAGAAATAAGCCGTACTCTGTTCACCCTCTTCCAACCATTGTTTTCTAGATATCACATATCCCCTTCTGCCTTTATGGTTTACTTATCCTTCAACAAAGCCAGCTCCTCTTCATCTTTCCCTGAAAGGTTATATGGAAACAATTCACATAAATCTGTAATCTTTGAGATCAATGATTGTTCTCCCAATTTTCTTTTCTTTACTAAATCACTATTGCATTTCCTAAAGAATTTGGCAGATGCAAATTTTAAAAGTTTCCAATTTGTAGAGAAATTATTCTCTACCATCTCTTTATGTAAAAAAATAGGTTGCCAGCTTCCTGCCGAAGGGTCTCAGCCTGAAACGTCGACAGTGCTTCTCCTTATAGATGCTGCCTGGCCTGCTGTGTTCCACCAGCATTTTGTGTGTGTTGCCAGCTTTTTAATGTGGAAAGAGACAACTTCATGCCCCAAAATGGAATTAGTTAATTTCCAATAAGATTTAAAATTGGATTCAGCTGAAGATAATACAATTTTTATATGGATAGCTTTATGGTCTGTTAAAGGTGAGGGAAAAATTATTATTATCTCTTAAGGTATCAGATAGTAACCAGTAATCTAGTCTAGACATGCATGTAATAGATTTATTAGTTCAAGTATAATTTCTAACTCCAGAAAAGTGCTCTCTCCAAATATCTATGATAGTAAACTTCTGAATAAAGCTAGTAAAGTTATTATAAG